>NC_069505.1:67006685-67136685 GCF_027579735.1 Bombina bombina
TTGTGCATGGACTGTATAGATTGGAGTCTTGCTGATACTCCACAGTGACGAGCACACAGTTTGGAAAATATCTATGATATATGGTGCTGGACTCCATTTGCTCACTTTATATATATATATATGTGTGTGTGTGTGTGTGTGTGTATATATATATATATATATATATATTTATATATATATATGTGTGTGTGTGTGTGTATGTATATTTTTCATACTAGAATTTAAATGTAAAATTTTAACATTACAAAGTATACTATTTTAATAAAATTATGTTATTGTAATAGTATCAAATAGTATGAGAACTAACAAGAGAAAAATAAAACATTACACAATAATTGTATTGTTAAATAAGTGTTTAGCAAACTACTAGGGTATATACATTTATTTGTTATAATACTCAATAGAACTGTTCGAGCACAACAAAGGGATTGGTTTTCTGAATTATTGAGTACCATAAATTTGCATCTGCAGAATTCAGTTAATGTGAATATTTACTGTATATTATTTTCTCTGTGTTCTATAAGTCTTTAAAAGGAGTGTGTCTGCCAAGTAGACAACTAGAAATATATTGTATTTGTGGAAGGAAAATAGGAGAAAAGAATTCAAATACATTTTCATCATAGCTTTCTTCAAACAGTGAAGAATTGCATCAAAATGCTACTGATAGAATTATAAGCAAGCATTAGAATGCAGTTATTCATTTTTTAATCATGAAGCTAAACTTTATTGGTTGCTTGCTTGATGTTTATGAGTATTATCTGTAATAAATTCTACAAATGTTCCCTCATTTTGCATATGTTATCCAACTCTACAATGCTTTTTTTTAATTTAATTTAAAAGACTGGAAATATTTTTGGAGCCATTTTTTTATCCACACATTGCTAGACTGCAGTGCTAAACCGTGTCTTGGGAGAAGCAATGTGGATTTCAATAATACCGATATAAATGGCTCCTATTGGTTGTCTTCCGAATCACTTACCAAAAGGCCGCAAAGCAGCTTATAGATAAGGTGCTCTCTGCAAATCATTCACACCTAGATTTAGAGTTTGGCATTAGCCGTCAAAAGCAGTGTTAAGGGGTCCTAACGCTGCTTTTTACTGCCCGCTAGTATTTAGAGTCAGGCAGGAAAGGGTCTAACGCTCACTTTCTCACCGCCACTCCAGGCTACCGCAGATCCCCTTATGCCAATTGCGTATCCTATCTTTTCAATGGGATCTGCCTAACGCCGGTATTTGGAGTCTTGGGAGAAGTGAGCTGTAGACCCTCTACCGACAAGACTCTTACCGACCAAAAAACTCAGTAGTTAAGAGCTTTATGGGCTAACAGTGAATATAAATCTCTTAACTACTGTGCTATAAAGTACACTAACACCCATAAACTACCTATGTACCCCTAAACCGAGCCCCCCCCCCCACATCGCCGCCACTATAATAAAAAAATAATTTTAACCCCTAATCTGCCAACCGGACACCGCCGCCACCTACATTATACCTATAAACCCTAATCTGCCTCCCCCAATGTCGCCGCTACCTAACTACAATTATTAACCCCTAATCTGCCAACGGGACCTCACCGCCACTATAATAAATGTATTAACCCCTAAACCGCTGCACTCCCACCTCGCAAACACTAGAATAAATAATATTAACCCCTAATCTGCCCTCCCTAACATCGCCGCAACCTACCTACAATTATTAACCCCTAATCTCCCGTCCGCGCCGTCGCCGCTACTATAATAAAGTTATTAACCCCTAAACCTAGCTCTAACCCTAACACCCCCCTAACATAAATATAATTTTAATGAAACTAAATAATATTCCTAAAATTAAATAATTAATTAATCCTATTTAAAACTAAATACTTACCTATCAAATAAACCCTAATATAGCTACAATATAACTAATAATTACATAGTAGCTATTTTAGGATTTATATTTATTTTACAGGCAACTTTGCATTTATTTTAAGTAGGTACAATAGCTATTAAATAGTTAATAACTATTTAATAGCTACCTCATTAAAATAAGTACAAAATTACCTGTAAAATTAATCCTAACCTAAGTTACAAATACACCTAACACTACACTATCATTAAATAAATTAAATAAATTACCTACAATTAGCTAAATTAAAATACAATAAAATAAACTATTCTATAATATAAAAAAAACAAACACTAAATTACAAAAAATAAAAAAGAATTACAAGAAGTTTAAACTAATTACACCTAATCTAAGCCCCCTAATAAAATAAAAAATCCCCCCAAAATAAAAAATGCCCTACCCTATTCTATATTACCAAAGTAATCAGCTCTATTACCAGCCCTTAAAAGGGCTTTTTGCGGGGCATTGCCCCAAAGTAATCAGCTCTTTTACCTGAAAATAAAAATACAATATCCCCCCAACATTACAACCCACCACCCACATACCCCTACTCTAACCCACCCAAACCCCCCTTAAAAATCCTATCGCTAACCCCCTGAAGATCATCCTACCTTGAGTCGTCTTCACCCAGCCGAGCCGAGCCGAATTCTTCATCCATGGTGCGCAGAGGAGGTCCTTCATCCAGTAGAAGTCTTCATCCAAGCGGGGCAAGAAGAGGTCCTCCATCCGGTAGAAGTGTTCATCCAGGCGGCGTCTTCAATCTTCATCCATCCGGAGCGGAGCCATCTTCAAAGGAGCCGACACGGAGCGATCCTCTTCAACCAACGACTTCCCGACGAATGAAGGTTCCTTTAAGGGACGTCATCCCAGATAGCGTCCCTTCAATTCCGATTGGCTGATAGAATTCTATCAGCCAATCGGAATTAAGGTTGAAAAAAATCTGATTGGCTAATGCAATCAGTCAATCATATTGAAGTTCAATCCGATTGGCTGATCCAATCAGCCAATCGTATTGAACTTGCATTCTATTGGCTGATCGGAACAGCCAATAGATTGCGAGTTCAATAAGATTGGCATCAGCCAATCAGATTTTTTCAACCTTAATTCCGATTGGCTGATCCAATTCAAATCGAATTCTATCAGCCAATCGGAATTGAAGGGACGCCATCTTGGATGATGTCCCTTAAAGGAACCTTCATTCGTCAGGAAGTCGTCGGTTGAAGAGGATGGCTCTGTGTCGGCTCCTTTGAAGATGGCTCCGCTCCGTTCCGGATGGATGAAGATTGAAGACGCTGCCTGGATGAACACTTCTATCGAATGGAGGACTTCTTCTTGCCCCGCTTGGATGAAGGACCTCCTCTTCGCACCTTGGATGAAGAATTCGGCTCGGCTGGGTGAAGACGACTCAAGGTAGAATGATCTTCAGGGGGTTAGTGATAGGTTTATTTTAAGGGGGGTTTGGGTGGGTTAGAGTAGAGGTATGTGGGTGGTGGGTAGTAATGTTGGGGGGGTATTGTATTTTTATTTTCAGGTAAAAGAGCTGATTACTTTGGGGCAATGCCCCGCAAAAAGCCCTTTTAAGGGCTGGTAATAAAGCTGATTACTTTGGTAGTTTAGAATAGGGTAGGGCATTTTTTTATTTTGGGGGGATTCTTTATTTTATTAAGGGGCTTAGATTAGGTGTAATTAGTTTAAACTTCTTGTAATTCTTTTTTATTTTTTGTAATTTAGTGTTTGTTTTTTTTGTATTATAGAATAGTTTATTTTATTGTATTTTAATTTAGCTAATTGTAGGTAATTTATTTAATTAATTTAATGATAGTGTAGTGTTAGAAGTATTTGTAACTTAGGTTAGGATTTATTTTACAGGTAATTTTGTACTTATTTTAACTAGGTAGCTATTAAATAGTTATTAACTATTTAATAGCTATTGTACCTAGTTAAAATAAATACAAAGTTGCCTGTAAAATAAATATAAATCCTAAAATAGCTACAATGTAATTATTAGTTATATTGTAGCTATATTAGGGTTTATTTGATAGGTAAGTATTTAGTTTTAAATAGGATTAATTTAGTTAATTTTAGGAATATTATTTTGTTTCATTTTAATTATATTTATGTTAGGGGGTGTTAGGTAAGGGTTAGAGTTAGGTTTAGGGGTTAATAACTTTATTATAGTAGCGGCGACGGTGCGGATGGGAGATTAGGGGTTAATAATTGTAGGTAGGTGGCTGCGATGTTAGGGAGGGCAGATTAGGGGTTAATACTATTTATTATAGTGTTTGCGAGGCGGGAGTGCGGCGGTTAAGGGGTTAATACATTTATTATAGTGGTGGCGAAGGTCCGGTCGGCAGATTAGGGGTTAATAAGTGTAGGTAATGTAGCGGCGACGTTGGGGGTTGCAGATTAGGGGTTAATAAATATAATATAGGGGTCAGCGGTGTTAGGGGCAGCAGACTAGGGGTTCATAGGGATAATGTAGGTTGCGGTGGTGTCCGGAGCGGCAGATTAGGAGTTAATAATATAATGCAGGTGTCAGCGATAGCGGGGGCGGCAGATTAGGGGTTAATAAGTGTAAGGTTAGGGGTGTTTAGACTCGGGGTTCATGTTAGGGTGTTAGGTGTAGACTTAGAGAGTGTTTCCCCATAGGAAACAATGGGGCTGCGTTAGGAGCTGAACGCTGCTTTTTTGCAGGTGTTAGGTTTTTTTTCAGCCCAAACTGCCCCATTGTTTCCTATGGGGATATCGTTCACGAGCACGTTTTCCAGCTTACTGCTACCGTAAACAACGCTGGTATTGAGGGTTGAAGTGGAGCTAAATTAGGCTCAACGCTCCCTTTTCTGAGCCTAACGCAACCCTTCAGACAACTCTAAAAACCAGCGTTGTCTTAAGGGTGCGCTGGGAAAAAAAGCAGTGTTAGCTACGCGGGTTTTTACCGACAAAACTCTAAATCTAGGCGTCAGAAAAGCAGATTTAAAAGGACCGGAAAACTCAACATTTTACAATGCATAAAATGTTTCATAGTTGAAAGTATTACATTATTGCAATATACTGTACAGTATATATTTACTTATTCCACTTTATCTCCCAGAGAGCCTTTGGTTAATACTGTTATCTATTTTTCTTTGAACTAGTGTTTTCTTCTCCCTCATCTTGTTTTTAGATTTTATGTGAATATTGTTGTGCATACATAAATATATATTTCTATTTAGGTATTAGGTGTAGAATAGAAAGGAATGCATTTGTTAATTTCAATGCCAGTTGAATAAGATATTATTCATTAACTAAGCAGAACTGATCTTAAACCCCTTTAAGAGAAGAACTGAAGGCAGGTCTACCCCCAATTTCTTTCTTTAAAGGGACAGTCTACTTGAAAATTGTTAATCTTTATTACCCATTCCCCATTTTTGCATAAGCAACATGCAAATACAATATTGATATAGTTTTTACCTCTGATCACCTTGTATCGAAGCCTCTGCAGACTGCCCCCTTATTTCAGTTCTTTTTACAAGCTTGAATTTAACCAATTAGTGCTGTCTCGTGTAATTCCACAGGACTGAGCACACACCAACTATCATCTTCTGTCTATGAAAAGCTAATAAAATGCACGAGAGATAAAAGGCGGCCTGCTGTGGCTTAGAAACAGGCAGGCATTTTAAAGTTTAGAAGTTATAAAGTATATTATAGGGACATAATACTCATATGCTAAATCACTTGAAACTGATGCAGTATAAGTGTAAAAAGCTGACAGGAAAATATCACCTGAGCATCTCTATGTAAAAAAGGAAGATATTTTACCTCACAATCTCCTCAGCTCAGCAGAGTAAGTTCTGTGTAAAAAGTTATACTTCAGCTGCTGCTTAGCTGCAAGTAAAAAAAAAATAAAAAAATGAACAGCAGCCAATCAGCATCAGCAGTGCTGAGGTCATGAACTCTTTTACTGTGATCTCATGAGATTTGACTTAACTCTCATGAGATTTCATAGTAAGCTGAATAGGGAAATAATATGACAGTGCACGAGGCTCATCCCCTAATATGTCCCAGGACAGACATACTAATATGCTGCTTAGAAATCCTTTACAATGGGAGGTGGCTACTGAGGAACTGTTGAGGTAAAATATCTTTCTTTTTTACATAGAGATGTTCAGGTGATATTTTCTAGTCAGCTTTTTACAGCTATACTGCATCCCTTTCAAGTGTTTAAACATTTGGGTATTATGGCCCTTTAATATAACCGTGTTGGTTATGCAAAACTGGGGAATGGATCGTAAAAGCATTTTTCTATCGTTTTAAACAATAACATTTTTCAAATAGACTGTCCATTTAACTACACATGTGCAAACAACATTTCATGCTCAAATCTTATATGTGTGTATTAGTTTTTGATTGGTTAGCAAGGTTCCTTTTCAGTGAAAAGAAAAAACATAAATATACTTATGACCAAAAAAAAAAAAAAAGCTGCATTATTCATTGTAAAATTCTTCTCACATAGGATGGTATATTATCATAGAGTTTACAACTTGCACTTAATGTCCCTTTAAGTCATGTTTCAGTTGAAAGTTCACAAAAACAAGAATGCCACTATCTCACATTAGGGTGCGCTGATAACATCATATGTGACATTCATCGTCGGTGCCAGAATCAACTTCTCTTGGTTTTAAGATTTATGTTAGGGAAAAAATGCATAATAATGTGAACAGGACTATGAGGCCTATTTATCATATGTCTGTCAGACCTGATCCGACAGTGCAGATCAGGTCCGACAGACATCGCTGAATGTGGAGAGCAATACGCTCTCCTTATTCAGCATTGCACCAGCAGCTCTTGTGAACTGCTGGTGCAACGCCGCCCCCTGCAGACTCGCGGCAAATTAGCTGCTAGCAGGGGGTGTCAATCAACCCGATCGCACTCGATCAGGTTGAATTCCGGCGATTCCTGTCCGCCTCATCAGAGCAGGCGAACAGGGTTATGGAGAAGCGGTCTTTAGACCACTGCTTCATAACTGGTGTTTCTGGCGAGCCTGCAGGCAAACACAGGGCGTCAAACTCCGTACAGAGCTTGATAGATAGGCCCCTATATGTAAAACTTGGAGTCCTGATGTGTGCACTGCTACAAAGCAGTATCATTTCAGTGATGGTAAATTTCAGTCATTAAGAATGTTGCAATGAAAAATATATCGGTGTACAAGCAAGACTGCATAATTATATATATTTTTTTAAAGTGTGTGTGTATATACATATTTTATAATACAAGAGTTCATCTCAGTGGGTTGGCATACAATTCTAATAGTAACATTACTTATAGGCACGGATTTAACCCTTTTCATGGATATATTTAAAAAAAAAAAAGAAAAGGAAAAAAAAGGCACAAATAGGGCTCCTTGTACGAAGCAGCGGAACCTGCTCTGGTGCCCTTGCGGGGCAGGTTTGCACATGTGAGCCCGCTTCCCGCAATGGGTCATTAGACCGCTGCTTCTTACACTCTTTGCAACCTCTGATGTGGTGAAGAGAAAGTGAAGGCCGGGCATTGCACACTCCGCAGAGTGTATAATGCTGCATACAGGCCAACGGACAAACGGATCCACTGCCCGTATGCGGCGAAGGCGTGCGGACAGCTTCTCAAGTTTAGAAACTTCTCCGCTTGGCTTTTGAAACATGGGGGCCATACACATATTAATGGCAAAGATTTCATATGATATTTGTTTAGATGGAGTTTACCATCACTTTAATGACATTATATTTGACATCATAAACAATAGCACTGAGGGCATCATTGTTTTGATCATAGCCAATGATATGGCATTCCATATAAGCTCAAGCACATAACCCTTAAAGGGACAGTAAACACCTTGATATTTTTGTATATAACATGTATAGTTATATGTAATGAAAAAACTTTGCAATAGATTTCCAATATTTAATGTGCCCCCTTTTCATCTCATTTAGCTCTGAAAATCTAGCAATTTTTAGTTGTCAGGACATGAAATGCAACCGTAAAAAAAAATTAACTTTAACTTTATGGTTGTGGACTAAGCCCTGATTGGCAGTTGACTGCTCCAAATAAAGCAAATGGTGGATGGAATTTGGCTACTGAAAGATATTTGCAGTAAAAAAAAGTTAATTTGTTTTAAAAACATTTAGACTTGGCTGATATGTTCTATAGAAACTCAACAGAAACACCTGAAGGTTGTAACTGCTGCTTTAATTATACCTCCTGCCCCTTTATTATATCCTCCTTTGTTTAGTTGGCACTCGAAGAGGATGTGTTTAACCGTTTACTTTATAGATTGAATCATGTTTTATTTAATTATTATTACACTCCAGGAATTTAGTAAAAAAAAATAAACTCAGTTAACAGATTCCCCATTTCAACTTATCCAGGTTTGTAAGCTTTTTGAGTATGTTTGCTGCTTATTTCCCAAACTACATAGTATTTACCAAATTATTGAAATAATGAAGAATACCTTTTTAACCCTAATTATACTGTGTTCACATAAGTTATAACCTGCTCTGTAATATGCTGGGTAAATTAGATTTTTCCTGTTCCATATCACATTCCAGTTATAAAATAAATTAGTTAAAGCAAAAATTAAGTTTGATGTTACTACTAAATTGCATAATTAACAAGAGCATAATAAAGACAATGCAATAACACTCTTTCAAATAAGCAGTAGCATTTTTTTCTGGCAAAATAATTTTTTTCTCACATTTTCTGGCCCCTTGTATCATGTGACAGACATTAGCCAATCACAGACTAGTATATGTATACAGTGTAAACTTGTGCACATGCTCAGTAGTGTTCATATAAAAATAAACTATACAAAATGTTATAATAGATGTAAATTGGAAAGTGTCTTAAAACTGCATGCCCTATCTGAATCATGAAAGTTTATTTTTACTTCAGTGTCTCTTTAAGTTTACAAACAGAATTTGGCATCCTCATTTGACTTAGAGATGTAAATTGAAAGAGTTACACCTTAGTCTTGAATTAATTTCTAACACACAATATAAAAGGACATCATACTAATAAACCGTGAGTGGGTAAAGCAAAAATGCTAATTTAGATGTAACTCAGAACAGGCTTGCAGGGAAACTCAGTAAGGATATAATTTGCATGATAGTCCTGCAGCAGAGTCTGTACCTGCTTTTGGACGCAGATCATAATAATGATGCCCCTAGGAAGCATTGAAATCCAACTTGTAGGTTGCAGGACATTCTAGTCAGATTCAATATGAGAACCAGAGTCAATAACAGCACCTGCCTTGTGCCTGCAAGTTTTACTGTCTAAAATAATCAAATCAAAATAAAGGAAGCACAAAGTAATTTACCTTAAAGTTTGTAAAGATGTCTGTGAATCTTAGGCAATCCATAGGTGGTTTCCTTATTAATATGTTTATATATATATATATATATATATATATATATATATATATATATATATATATATATATATTAGATTGAGTAATGTTGTTACAATGTCCAAAGCACACAAAAGACAACGTTTCGGGTGTTACCCCTTAGTCACACCAGAAACTATGGGCTCCATTTATGAAGCAGCGGATGCAGCGATTGGCGGCCAGTGTGCAGGGGGCAGCCTTGCACAAGCATTTCTGACAGATAACAGCGTATGCTGTCAGCATATAGCGATGTCGAGCGGACATGATTCGCTATAGCGAATCATGTCAGCTCGAGATTTAATAAATTTTTCCCAATGGGGTAGATTAGCCAAGGCCTGGCGGACATGATTCACTGTAGCGAATCATGTCTGCCCGACATTGCTAAATGACAACAGCATACGCTGTCGGCATTTAACATTGCACAAGTATTTCTTGTGAAATGTTTGTGCAATGCTGCCCACTGCACATCCTAGGCCAATTGGCCGCTAGCAGGGACTGTCAATCATCCCGATTGTATCGGATTAGCATAATTGCAGTCCACCACCTAAAAGGTGGTGGACAAGTTAAGGAGCAGCGGTCTTATGACTGCTGCTTCTTAACTTACGTTTCTGGCATTTCTGCTGCTTGTTAAATCTACCCCTATGTCTGTTCTGTGGTTTTGGACAAAAAAAGATGAAGAATTCTGTATTGTGAGATTGCTGCTACCTCTTTGCTTTGGACATCGTTGAGGACTTTGGTACAGAGTCCCGTTTTTAAGTGAATGTAAATTTTTATGCGAAAGTGCCTGGTTTTTAAAAATTTGATTAAAAACAGGGGCACTTTAATTCGTCAAAATTTACATTTCAGGGGCGCGTGTCCAAGCCACAGCCATGCTCAGACGCTGAATTCAGTAGCTCCTAAGGCAACATAAACAATCTTCGGATTATCTCGCTATTACTATGCCATCCTTCATAATAGCTCTGAATATCACCTGTACAGAAGTTTTGGAGTTAGATGATACCTTTCTCTTTTGAATCCTGCTATCAATGAACCCACACTAATCGGAACATGGTATGTTGGCCTAGGCTACATTTCTAACATCTTCCCCCCCACCCGGTTTGACATTTAACTTGCCGGGTAAAGCTTCTTACTGCTAATACATGATGGAGGAGTTTTACATCAATGCTACCATATTACTGGAGACTTTGGTATGCAAGATGGATGGACAGTTTAATGATCTCCATGTTTCTATCAGAAATGCGCTCATGCAAGATCGGCCGGACTCTGACCAAGCTCGGGAGTTGACTTTAATGATCAGAGGGAGGACTTAACCATCGTGAAGCAGCTCACAGCACTCCAGAGGGCTTCGGCACACAATACAGTAGACAGACTGAGTAAGGCAACAGAACTCTGCTGTTCTGACAGTTTACCTCCTGTTCTGTTCTCCGTTGGAGCGAACAACTCTGCGGATCCATATGCAGGGGTCCTATGCGATGCTGCTTGGCATGTACTGTTCTTTTGCGGCTCTGTGTTGTCTGAAAACAGATCAGGCGTAGATTGAAGTATAAGGGGACTTGCTTTTCCCTCTAGCTCCTAGAGCCTGTGTGCCAGCCTATTTTGACTGCCTCTCTAGTTTGTGGACGTTTCCTGCTTGTTTGACTATTAGCGCATAATATAGAGCGGTTCCCAGTGCATGGAGCTACAATGAGAATTGTCCTTAAGTTACTAGTTCTGGAGCCTGCTTTCTTAACAGCTAGTAATACTGCTTTTATTTACCTCTAAAGTTCCTATGTTAGTTTATTTAGCCTTCTTGAAACAACATATATGATGTATCCTGTTAAAATATGTATATGTTTAATGTCACCTTTAATACTCCTATCTAAGAAGCCTGGATAGTATAATTTGACGTACTGAGCAAGCAAATATTTCTACATGTGTCAATATACATGCTTTGATTTTAGTATGCCAGATCCCCACAAATAACCATCCCTTTAGGTTGCAATTGGTTCATGGCTGTAGTTGGTATTTAGCATATGTATTACTCACTATTTTGGTAATTTATATTCATTCTCCTACACTTGCCCTCACCAAGTCTCCCTTAATGCATCTTGGAGTATACTGAAGTTAGGCTTATATAGCCCACTATCTTCCCTATTTATATTTATTGCCACCACTTGACCTTAAATGAGTGTGATTATGTATAAGAATTTGGCTGATACATCTTATGGGATTTCTATGTATATAAAAATATCACAAGCTTGTTAATTGTATTGCCACTATTATGTTCTAGGACCTATTCATTCCCTATTGTAAGTCCAATAATACTCTATAACTGTTGCAAGCACATTAACATTTAGGCTGCCCTTAGCTATTTAAGTTTAACGGAAAACAGAGCTCACATATCGCGTTAGTGAAGCTCCCCGTGAGCAGAGTTATTTATTGCCCTCCTATCAATGCCATCCCCTTGGATAATATTAGGTAATAGTGCCACCTGTACCAACAGATATTCAGTTATATTTTGTAGATGTATAACATATACCCAGTAGATATTCATAATCTAGATTGCCTCTATGAAGAATCTTACATAAACTGTTAGTTCATAACTGTTGTTTATATTTTGCATATGTGTCATTTTCTGTCTTGGTACTATATACTTTTCCTCTCACCTTCGCCCTAGCTAAGTCCCTCTCAATACACCCTAGATTATGCGGAAATATGGTTTATATATCCCTTACCATGACACACCTGTATTTAAAAGCCCCTACCAGACCTTAAATGAATGTGACCATCTGTAAGGCCCACGCTGATACATATTAGGTGACTTAACCGTCTTAATACCTTTATATTTTAGGGCATACTCATCTTCCACTATATATTTTATACTGCTTTATAATTATTGCAAGCACATCCAGGTTGTTTGGGTGATTTGCTGAGGTATCCTCTTGTCACGCTATACTCCACAGCCCTCTCTATTAGCAACCTATTTTAGGCCCCCCATCATCGGAGTATCCCTATGATATTAGGCTTATTTTATCTGGACTCAATTATATCCCAGTATATTCCCTCAGAGTATGATCTCTCTCTAGCTGAAAAACCACATTCACTCGCGGCCATTTCTCTTCTCAAACCATAATCTAACTGCCTCCCTCACCCCCATATATCCTCCTCTCACCGTCAGGCGATGTATATCCTCCGTCAGTACTTACTTAACTCCTCCATCAACATTTATTATCTTTATTCCTATAACACACGTCTCCGGCCCTCCCCCCCTTTTTTTAAGCGGCTTTGGCCCGCTATGCTCCCTTACCTTATCCACTACTCACTAACTATGCTCCCCATTTATAGACTTAACAGTCTCTATGGAATTAGATATTTGCTACTTAGTTTTACAGGACTCATAGTAGTTATCTTTAATTTTCATAAGAGTCATCTCTGATATAGCTTTGCTATTCCAGAGCAGTAGTTACCATTACCCAACTCATAACCCATGAAACAAGGTCCTTTTTTTTTATATAGACTAAACATTATCCTAGACTACTCCCCTTGTATCTTTACTGAAAAATATATCCACACAGCATATTCTCCAGCTGGTTCTGCTACATCCTTGTTGCAGGTTTTGTGTTTATCTTACATGTACACCAACGTAATATTTCAGCTGTCAATTTGTATTATATAGAGTAATAGTCTATTATCCTGTGCTAAAAGTCTAATCCTGTCAGAATGTTAGTCTTTTCACTTTCTGTATGCTTTTGAACACAAAAATAAAAAAAAATATTTAAAAAAAAAAAAAAAAAAAAAAAAAAAAAATTACATTTCACTCCTGGTAAAAAAAAACTTACCTTTTTAACTTCACAGCAGTTCCAGCTTCCTCCGCCCATTGCAAAGCCTCTTCCTGGGTCTAAAATGAGGAATCAGGCTTCCTCCAATCACAGCGTTGAATCAGACACTGATTCCCCCGGGGGGAAGCCGTGATTGGAGGATGACCTATCCATCATTTCTGACATAAGAAATGGCTTGCGACGACTGGAGGAAGCTGGAGCTGCTGTCAAGTTTAAAAGTAATTTTTTTTCACAACACGAGTGAAATGTAAATTTTGATGAATTGCCCCTGTTTTTAATCGAATTTTTAAAAACGGGCACTTTAGCATCAAAATTTACATTCACTTTAAGCTGTGTTAGGGTTCAGCACATGTGTATCCACTTTTCTGGCTGTTGTGATGTTGTCAATATTACATTGTGATTGTAGAGTTTTATTACCGTAAAAAATAAACAGGAAATAAACTTATTCTAAAATCTGGACAAAAATGCATCATAGGGTGATATAGTATATAATATTTATGTATCATGAATCATCAAATGTGCAGAATTATGTCCTCAAAATGGCCAACTCATTAGTACAAGGGTTTTCACACCCCCAGGGAGGCAGGACAACATTTGCTGGAATGCAATATCTTGATACTCCTACGTGCTACACAGCTATTGGTTGATGAGCACAGGAGTTCCTTTAAATCTGTCCCTAATTGTCCACAACAAAGGAATTTAGATAAACAACATTCAACAGGCTTTTCAAGGGATGAATCCTGTGCTTGCAAAACAATAATTTTTATAGCAAACTGACAGTTTTAAATATTTTTATGACATACTTTGCATGCATATAATTTGCATTAATAATAAAAAAAAATACTTTAATTACCTTTTTAACTCCTCCGAGCACTTCATTTCTCTAGTTGTATTTTATTTATAACCTTTTCAAACACATACGGCTAGATTACGAGTTCTGCGTTAGCTTTAAAAAGCAGCGTTAAGGGGTCCTAACGCTGCTTTTTAACGCCCGCTGGTATTACGAGTCAGGCAGGAAAGGGTTCTCCTTACGTCAATTGCATATCCTATCTTTTTAATAGGATTTGCCTAATGCTGGTATTACAAGTCTTGGAAGAAGTGAGCGGTACAGCCTTTACCTCCAAGACTCCTACCGCATATAAAAGTCAGTAGTTAAGAGTTTTATGGGCTAACGCCGGAACATAAAGCTCTTAACTAAAGTGCTACAAAGTACACTAACACCAGTAAACTACCTATTAACCCCTAAACCCAGCCCCCCCCCCCCACATCGCAAACACTAAAGTAAATATTTTTAACCCCTAATCTGCTGACAGGACATCGCCGCCACCTACATTATACCTATGAACCCCTAATCTGCTGCCCCTAACATCGCCGACACCTACATTATATTTCATAACCCCTAATCTCCCGCCTACAACGTCGCCGCCACCTACCTACACTTATTAACCCCTAATCTGCCGACCGAACATCGCCGCCACTATAATAAATGTATTAACCCCTAAACCGCTGCACCTCGCAAACACTATAGTAAATTTTATTAACTCCTAATCTGCCGTCCCTAACATCGCTGATACCTACCTACATTTATTAACCCCTAATTTCCCACCCCCAATGTCGGTGCTACTATAATAAAGTTATTAACCCCTAAACCTAAGTCTAACCCTAACCCTAACACCCCCCTAAGTTAAATATAATTTAAATAAATCTAAATAAAATTACTATAATTAAATAAATTAATCCTATTTAAAACGAAATACTTACCTATAAAATAAACCCTAATATAGCTACAATATAACGAATAGTTACATTGTAGCTATTTTAGGATTTATATTTATTTTACAGGCAACTTTGTATTTATTTTAACTAGGTACAATGGCTATTAAATAGTTAATAACTATTTAATAGCTACCTAGTTAAAATAATTACAAAATTACCTGTAAAATAAATCCTAACCTAAGTTACAAATACACCTAACACTACACTATCAATAAATTAATTAAATAAATTAAATACAATTATCTTAAATAAAATACAATTAAATAAACTAAACTATATTACAAAAAAACAACAACACTAAATTACAAAAAATAAAAAAATATTACAAGAAGTTTCATCTAATTAAACCTAATCTAAGCCACTAATAAAATGAAAAAGCCCCCCAAAATAATAAAATTCCCTATCCTAAACTAAATTAAAAAGTAATCAGCTCTTTTACCAGCCCTTAAAAGGGCTTTTTGCGGGGCATTGCCCCAAAGTAAGCAGCTCTTTTACCTGTAAAAAAATAACTACAATACCCCCCCCCAACATTACAACCCACCACCCACACCCCTACTCTAAAACCCACCCGACCCCCCTTAAAAAAACCTAACACTACCCCATTGAAGATCACCCTACCTTGAGCCGTGTTCACCCAGCCGGGCACCGATGGGGCAGAAGAGGACATCCAGACCGGCAGAAGTCTTCATCCTATCTGATACAAAAACAGAGAGGTAATGCGCTTACCAATAACTGTGTTACTGTGCTGTGACCAGTACAATCTCGCCTGCTAGCACTTATATCAGTGGCTAGTACACTGTCAGACAGGATCCTTCCTGGGACTTTTTCTTTGGATTAAAAAGTTTGCTGTGAGCGTATCTTAGTTTGGCAACTTCGATGTTTTGCTCAATTTAGTTGTGTTAAAAAAGAAATGTACAACTTCCAAGATTAAAAGAATTAAAAAAGGCTTCTTTTAATTCTTTTAATCTTGGAAGTTGTACATTTCTTTTTTAACACAACTGAATTGAGCAAAACATCGAAGTTGCCAAACTAAGATACGCTCACAGCAAACTTTTCAATCCAAAGAAAAAGTCCCAGGAAGGATCCTGTCTGACAGTGTACTAGCCACGGATATAAGTGCTAGCAGGCGAGATTGTACTGGTCACAGCACAGTACCACAGTTATTGGTAAGCGCATTACCTCTCTGTTTTTGTATCATTCCTTTTGAAACAATATTACGCTATGTGGCGCCCTCTCCATCTCTTTCTCTAAACAGTTACATCTCCGCTCTCTGGGAACAAGAGGAGCTGCCTTCACAGTAACATCGACGATCAAGATTACCACATACAAACGGACTGCAATTATTTTTTCCACAGCCACCAGCCGAGTAAGATATACTCGATAAAGACTGAGTAACTATTTTCGAGAACACTATATGTTTGGGATTATATATTTCCTTTTTTTTTTAATTGCATGTCTTGTATGTCTATAACAGCGCGCCTTTGTATCCCCTTATGAGATACTATACCATTCATCCTATCTGGGCAGAAGAGGACATCCAGACCGGCAGAAGTCTTCATCCAGGCGGCATCTTCTATCTTCATCCTTCCGGAGCGGAGTGGAGCCATCTTCTATCCAGCCGACGCGAAGCCATCCTCTTCAATCGAAGTCCTAACGAAGAATGAAGGCTCCTTTAAATGACGTCATCCAAGATGGTGTCCCTTGAATTCCGATTGGCTGATAGGATTCTATCAGCCAATCGGAATTAAGGTAGGAAAAATCTGATTGGTTGATTTAATCAGCCAATCTGATTGAACTTCAATCCGATTGGCTGATTAAATCAAGCAATCAAATTTTTCCTACCTTAATTCTGATTGGCTGATAGAATCCTATCAGTCAATCGGAATTTGAGGGACGCCATCTTGGATGACTTCATTTAAAGGAACCTTCATTCTTCATTAGGACATCGATTGAAGAGGATGGCTCCACGTTGGCTGGATAGAAGATGGCTCCACTCCGCTCCCGAAGGATGAAGATAGAAGATGCCGTCTGGATGAAGATGTCTGCCGGTCTGGATGTCATCTTCTGCCCAGATAGGATGAAGACTTCTGCCGGTCCGGATGTCCTCTTCTGCCCCATCGGTGCCCGGCTGGGTGAACACGGCTCAAGGTAGGGTGATCTTCAATGGGGTAGTGTTAGGTTTTTTTAAGGGGGGATTGGGTGGGTTTTAGAGTAAGGGTGTGTGGTTGGTGGGTTGTAATGTTGGGGGCGGGTATTGTATTTATTTTTTTTACAGGTAAAAGAGCTGATTACTTTGGAGCAATGCCCCGCAAAAAGCTCTTTTAAGGGCTGGTAAAAGAGCTGATTACTTTGTAATTTAGTTTAGGATAGGGAATTTTATTATTTTGGGGGGCTTTTTTATTTTATTAGGGGGCTTAGATTAGGTGTAATTAGATTAAACTTCATGTAATATTTTTTTATTTTTTGCAATTTAGTGTTTGTTTGTTTTTTGTAATATAGTTTAGTTTATTTAATTGTATTTTATTTTAGATAATTGTATTTCATTAATTAATTTAATTAATTTATTGATAGTGTAGTGTTAGGTTTATTTGTAACTTAGGTTAGGATTTATTTTACAGGTAATTTTGTAATTATTTTAACTAGGTAGTGATTAAATAGTTATTAACTATTTAATAGCTATTGTACCTAGTTAAAATAAATACAAAGTTGCCTGTAAAATAAATATAAATCCTAAAATAGCTACAATGTAAGTATTAGTTAATTGTAGCTATATTAGGGTTTATTTTATAGGTAAGTATTTAGTTTTAAATAGGAATAATTTATTTAATTATAGAAATTTTATTTAGATTTATTAAAAATAGATTTAAGTTAGGGAGTGTTAGGGTTAGGTTTAGGGGTTAATACATTTAATATAGTAGCAGCGACGTTGGGGGCAGCAGATTAGGGGTTAATAATTGTAGGTTGGGGCGGCAGATTAGGTGTTAATAAATATAATATAGGTGTCGGCGATGTTAGGGGCAGTAGATTAGGGGTTCATAGGGATAATGTAGGTTGCGGCGGTGTCCGGAGCGGCAGATTAGGGGTTAATAGTATAATGCAGGTGGCGATGATGTTGGGGGTGGAAGATTAGAGGTTAATAAGTGTAAGATTAGGGGTGTTTAGACTCGGGGTTCATGTTAGGGTGTTAGGTGTAGACATTAAAATTATTTTCCCATAGGAAACAATGGGGCTGCGTTAAGAGCTGAACGCTGCTTTTTGTTTTTTTTTCAGCTGAATCAGCCCCATTGTATCCTATGGGGAAATCGTGCACGAGCACGTTTTAGCCAGCTTACCGCTACCGTAAGCAATGCTGGTATTACAGGTAGAAGTGGAACTAAATTTGCTCAATGCTCACTTTTCTGAGGCTAACGTAGCCATTCAGAAAACTTGTAATACCAGCGTTGTTTAAAGTGTGCACTGGAAAAAAAGGCTAGTTAGCAACGCAAGTTTTTACCGACAAAACTTGTAATCTAGACGACAGATTGTATTACTGTAAAAGTGGTTGGCATCTTGTACTTGAATAGATCAAAGACATGCAAGAAGCAAGCAATTCTTTCCTATAGGAAGCAGTTTGATGGGTCTTGCAAAGTTTGAGATAGATTACAAGTAGAGTGCAAAACATATTAGTGCTATTGTGCGCTAATATCACTTGAATTAAATCAATACGGCTTTTATTTTTGCATTGAAAGTTTTCTACCGGGTGCTAACATGTGGATGTTTGATAGTGCAGATACATAAAACCCCTCACATAATAGACTCCTACATGGATGCTATGAAAAACTCATGTTGGCTATCACTTGAGCTCTAAGCCAAAGGTGCGCTTTACCTCAGCTCAAGTAGTAGAGTTCTATATATATATATATATATATATTCAATGTCCATAGGGCACTGCACGCACTTTTTAAGTTTAAAGCTGCCCGGGGTGCATTCAATCAAATAGCATACAAATTACAAAAAATAGGAGCGCACTCGCCGGGTCTTAAACAAGTAATAATATTTATTTAAACAACGTGACGTTTCGGGGTGGTTAGCCCCGTCCTCAGACCATTACAACAACTCAAATAAGCAGCAAACATTTATACATTACCCTCCACCATCACCACGTACTACCGGAAGTGCCGCCGGCGTCCTGCAGAGCTCAGTGCGCAGGTCCGCCGGTTGCCATAGCAACCCGGATATACAGCTCTGAAATTGAATAAAAAGATTTTATAAAACACAGCAAATACCTGCCATATAAATACTTATATTGTTTATCATACTATAAGAGTATTTAGTAATCTCTGTGTGGCTAACTGTTAGTGTTATTAATATACGCCACCATGTAAACATGTACCCGGTTGTCAAGGCAACCGTTGTAATGGCATACAACCCAACGTAACCTCAAATCATAAATGTATACAATAGCAATGCTTAATAGCCTAGTAGAATCATATATGAGCTATTGATGTAGCTAATTGTGACAGTTCTATAGCAAACTCCCCATATATAGCAATTCCCTTAAGCAATAAACCTTTAATGTGGTACTATATTAGGGCTAAGACAATAGTAAAGTGTCACTAAAACTTTATCTATAACCTTGGCTTATAAGCCAGAGACATGATTATAACTAGGTCATTTTACAAGAAACAATGCCAATCCAATTGTGTATTTAACCCCTTGGGGGATAGGGTCCCCAAGTTGTAAATCCACCTGGACTCTTTTTGCAACAACAGATTGGCTCTATCACCACCCCTACTGAGTTTAGGTACGTGATCGATGATCACATACCTCAAATCACTAACAGTATGGCCACTCATTGCAAAATGCCTGGCAACTGGCTGCTCAGATTCTTTCTCTTGAATTGCCAATCTAATGGCAGAGCGATGGTTGGCCATACGTATGCGGAGGGTGTCTACCGTCTTACCCACATAAAAGAGGCCACATGGGCAATGTAAGAGATAGATAATATACTCAGTGGTATACGTTACTCTATATTTAATTGTGTACTTTCTGTTAGTATGGGGATGTGTAAATGTCTTGGTATTACTCATGCCATTACACGTAGTGCAACCAAGGCAAGAGGGTATACCGCTGGCTACTGAGCCCAGAAGAAAGAAGAGGTATGAATGAGTTACGGATTAGGAGACCAAGATATTATAAACCCAGAAATCTAACAACAGTAGATTCATCTGGCAACAGTTCTGAATCAGATGGGGCAAGTGCACCTAACATCGAGTTAATTCACAACAGCCAAGGTGTCACTACTCGCTCAAAAAACATGAGTGGCACAGACCACATATCAGGAGGGGGGGGGATCAAGAGGAAGAGGAAGACCCCCCAGACAACGACGATTTTAAAAGAGGACATAGTCCAAAATCTAAGTTCACATGCATTAACACCAATAGAGGCCCAGGTGTTAAATAAGGGTTTGTCCTTCATCCCCACTGAACTCAATGATCCTTTTACAACATTTTTGGATATACAAAAATTTGAACGCACGCTCCGACTACGGGAACACTTTGGTACTAATACTTCAGAAATAACCAGGTTTCGGCTTCAAGGTAAATATGATCCGCACAGCTCTAACCCGAGTATAAAAACCTACAGCCGCTTATTAGCAGACCAAGTAAGTAAAGGATGCATAGCGGCGCAAGATGTCTGCAGAAACAATCTGACGAAGATAGAAAGGAAAGCCTTACAGGATTTGAAGTCAAATCACTCGATCATCTTCCGTGAAGCAGATAAGGGTGGGGCGGTAGTAATCCTGGATTATACATATTATCAACAGGAAATTATGTCCCAACTTCAGGATAAAAATACCTATAGACAGCTACCTGGGGATCCAATTTGGACGTTTAAAAAACAAGTGGATGCATCACTACACAATGCCCTAACAGGCGGACAGATTGATGATAAACTGCTGACCTACCTTACAGTACAGTTCCCGAGGACACCAGTGTTTTATACACTACCCAAGGTGCATAAACACGCTACTCGACCACCTGGGAGACCAATAGTGTCAGCAATCGGATCCCTACTACAGCCAATTGCAGTATATTTAGATTCTACTCTGCAACCCATCGTCCATAACATGCCATCATTTTTATTGGACTCTATTTCCTTAATTAAGGAACTAAAGGATATTAGAGGATTGAAGGGAACTGAGCACCTAGTTACGCTTGATGTGGTGAGCCTCTATACAGTGATACCACACCAACAAGGTATAGAGGCTATACGTAATCACCTGTATAGATATCCTTATGTACGTCCTAATATGGATTGGCTATTGGAACTGTTGGAATTTTGTCTTAAAATGAACTACTTTCGCTTTGAGAACAGGTACTTCTTGCAACTGCTTGGGACGGCGATGGGGTCAAGTGTGGCCCCATCGTACGCCAACTTGTATATGGCTGAGTTCGAACAACATCAAACAGAACTATTCCAGGATACTAGGATACGATTTTTTCGTCGTTATATTGACGATCTGTTCTTGATCTGGGAAGGCACAGAAAATGAACTTTCTGAATGGTTCCAACAATTGAACCAGGTTCTACCAAATCTCCAATTTAAAATGGAGCATAATCAAACCTCAGTGGATTTCCTGGATTTACGCATTGCAGTCCAGGGGGATGGGTTGGGTACTATCCTCTTCCGAAAGACCACGGATAGAAACTCATTATTACAAGCTTCAAGCTGCCACCCAGCTGGCCTTAAGCGAGCGCTACCGATATCACAATTTAAAAGGGTAGTCCGCAACAATAGTGATCCCAATAAGGCCAAAGAACAACTATTAGAGATGAAAGAAAGATTTCTACAAAGAGGGTACCGACAAGCCCACATTGACCAACACCTTGCAAAATTCTGAGATATGAAGCAAGATGAGGCCCTATGTACAAGAAAACCCCTGGAGACGAAGAATCGTTTGACCTATTTAACTACATACACTGCAGACAAAAAGGGAATACCTGGAGTTGTGAGAGATCGATGGGATATAGTGACGAGTGATCCAACATTGCCATTCACTACCATGGAACCACCAAGAGTGACCTACAGACGAGCAAGATCACTAAGGGACTCCCTAGTTAAAGTTGATCCAGTGGACAGTTATAAGAAGACTACTTGGCTTCAATCATCAAAAGTGGGCTGTTATAGGTGCCTTGATTGCACTACGTGTAATGGCATGAGTAATACCAAGACATTTACACATCCCCATACTAACAGAAAGTACACAATTAAATATAGAGTAACGTGTACCACTGAGTATATTATCTATCTCTTACATTGCCCATGTGGCCTCTTTTATGTGGGTAAGACGGTAGACACCCTCCGCATACGTATGGCCAACCATCGCTCTGCCATTAGATTGGCAATTCAAGAGAAAGAATCTGAGCAGCCAGTTGCCAGGCATTTTGCAATGAGTGGCCATACTGTTAGTGATTTGAGGTATGTGATCATCGATCACGTACCTAAACTCAGTAGGGGTGGTGATAGAGCCAATCTGTTGTTGCAAAAAGAGTCCAGGTGGATTTACAACTTGGGGACCCTATCCCCCAAGGGGTTAAATACACAATTGGATTGGCATTGTTTCTTGTAAAATGACCTAGTTATAATCATGTCTCTGGCTTATAAGCCAAGGTTATAGATAAAGTTTTAGGGACACTTTACTATTGTCTTAGCCCTAATATAGTACCACATTAAAGGTTTATTGCTTAAGGGAATTGCTATATATGGGGAGTTTGCTATAGAACTGTCACAATTAGCTACATCAATAGCTCATATATGATTCTACTAGGCTATTAAGCATTGCTATTGTATACATTTATGATTTGAGGTTACGTTGGGTTGTATGCCATTACAACGGTTGCCTTGACAACCAGGTACATGTTTACATGGTGGCGTACACTAACAGTTAGCCACACAGAGATTACTAAATACTCTTATAGTATGATAAACAATATAAGTATTTATATGGCAGGTATTTGCTGTGTTTTATAAAATCTTTTTATTCAATTTCAGAGCTGTATATCCGGGTTGCTATGGCAACCGGCGGACCTGCGCACTGAGCTCTGCAGGACGCCGGCGGCACTTCCGGTAGTACGTGGTGATGGTGGAGGGTAATGTATAAATGTTTGCTGCTTATTTGAGTTGTTGTAATGGTCTGAGGACGGGGCTAACCACCCCGAAACGTCACGTTGTTTAAATAAATATTATTACTTGTTTAAGACCCGGCGAGAGCACTCCTATTTTTTGGAATTTATATATATATATATATATATATATATATATATATATATATATATATATATATAGGGGTGCATTTCCTGGGCAGTGTACATTGCAACAATAGCATATGTTCACATTTTCAAAGTGAACATTTTATAAGTGAGGCATTAGCAATAGAATTATACAAGAACTGCACTCACTACTCAGCACAATGCTGCTTATTAAGACAACATGCTGCCTATTGACATCTGCTGAAGAATTGCACACTACATCAAGCTAACTCTATTCTCTCTCCTCTGCTTTCAGGTACGTGAATAGAGACCCTGTCAATCTGCAAAGTATTCACTGCTCTCTGGTGTTTTTTACTCTCCTGTAACTCTCTTCTGGTACGTGAATAGAGACCCTGTCAATCTGCAACTATTCACTGCTCTCTGGTGTTTTTTAGTCTCCTGTAACTCTCTTCTGGTACGTGAATAGAGACCCTGTCAGTCTGCAACTATTCACTGCTCTCTGGTGTTTTTTACTCTCCTGTAACTCTCTTCTGGTACGTGAATAGAGACCCTGTCAATCTGCAACTATTCACTGCTCTCTGGTGTTTTTTACTCTCCTGTTACTCTCTTCTGGTACGTGAATAGAGACCCTGTCAATCTGCAAACTATTCACTGCTCTCTGGTGTTTTTTACTCTCCTGTAACTCTTCTGGTACGTGAATAGAGACCCTGTCAATCTGCAAAGTATTCACTGCTCTCTGGTGTTTTTTACTCTCCTGTAACTCTCTTCTGGTACGTGAATAGAGACCCTGTCAATCTGCAAACTGTTCACTGCTATCTGGTGTTTTTTGCTCTCCTGTAACTCTCTTCTGGTACGTGAATAGAGACCCTGTCAATCTGCAACTATTCACTGCTCTCTGGTGTTTTTTACTCTCCTGTTACTCTCTTCTGGTACGTGAATAGAGACCCTGTCAATCTGCAAACTATTCACTGCTCTCTGGTGTTTTTTACTCTCCTGTAACTCTTCTGGTATGTGAATATTTACATAGAGCAAATGATTTTAGTTTGTTAATTTAGTCCTACATCTGTTGTACGGTTATCCAATGTCTTATTTCTAATGTCCATTTAATTGCCATGTGATGTTCAATCCTTATCAATACTTGCTATTATTCTAAAATGTATAGCTGTCTTATTCCATAGTATTAACCTCCCCCAAATTTTATTGTCTGTTTACTTAACATCTCACCCTGACCAGACCAGAATCTAACTTTCCAAATGGCCTTTCCAATTGTCTTTGATTAGCAATCAACTAAATTTAGGGGACTCAGCTGACTGCCCTCCCTGCATATATTTCACACTAGTTTGGGATGTGCATTGCACTGGGATGTGCATTGCTATAACAACATATGTTCACATTTTTAAAGTGAACATTTTATAAGTGAGGCATTAGCAATAGAATTATACAAGAATTAAGTGAACATTTTATAAGTGAGGCATTAGCAATATAATTATACAAGAATTAAGTGAACATTTTATAAGTGAGGCATTAGCAATAGAATTATACAAGAATTAAGTGAACATTTTATAAGTGAGGCACTAGCAATAGAATTATACAAGAATTGAACAAGGATTGGGCAAGGGGCAAGAAAAACGCAGGTACTTTTGTAATATTATGTTTGATATACCTTATTATGTGTTTAATTGGTTCCCTCTTTTGTAAAAATGCCTAATATCTTCATATTCATTTTTTATGCCTTTTGTCTCTATAACAAACTACATTATTCAATTACTCCTTCTCCCTCTCTACCTGCACTGTTCATTAGCCCATCTCTCTTAAACTCACCTTACTTTTGTACTCACAAACTTTACCTATTCCTAAACACTCTCTCTCCCCTCTGCACCTTGTCTCAAAAGCAGTCTCATTACTGCAAATCTGTATCTCATTTCATGTCACTCTCCCTGTTGCTTTTACTAACTGCTGGTGACATCTCCCCTAATCCTGGTCCCCAACAACTGCCTAGCCGTGCACATCCATGGGTGTACCGTCCCACGGACTCAAAAACCAAAACTCTGACAACCTTACTCACATTTCTCTTGCATCAAAAGCCACTACCCCTTTCACTTGTGCACTCTGGAACTCTCGCTCTGTTTGCAACAAACTCACTTCTATACATGACCTCTTTATCTCCTACTCCCTCAACCTTCTGGCCCTAACAGAAACCTGGCTCTCTCCCCTTGACACAGCATCCACTGCTGCTCTGTCACATGGGGGTCTCCACTTCAGCCACACTCCTAGGTCTGGTAATAGACAAGGAGGTGGTGTAGGTATTTTATTTTCCTCTCGTTGCACCTTTCTACAAATACATCCCATCTCTTCCCTCACATTTTCCTCATTTGAAACCCACATGATTTGCTTATTCTCTCCTCTTTCTATAAGTGTTGCAGTCATATACCGACCCCCTGGCTAATCAACTTAATTTCTAGATCACTTGGCTGCCTGGCTACCTTATTTCCTTTCCTCAGACACCCCTTCCCTCATTCTTGGTGACTTCAACATCCCTCTTGACAATCCCACTACCGCCTCTGCAAAACAACTTCTGCAACTCACTTCCTCTTTCAGTTTGTCACAATGGACTGATTCTCCCACTCACAAAGATGGTCACTCCCTTGACCTGATCTTTAGCTATTGATGCACTCTCTCAAACTTCACAAACTCACCCTTTCCTCTTTCTGACCACCATCTCCTCACTTGCAACATATCATCCCTCCCTACAACTCTCCCTCCTCCTACTCCTCACACCAAACTTCACAGAAGCATTATGTCATTAGATCAACAACAGCTTTCTAATTCCCTCAAACCTCTCCTCTCATCCTTCTCCTCCTTTTCCTACCCTGACCAATCTATCTGCCACTATAACTCCACCCTTACATCCGTCCTTGACAATCTCGCCCCTATTACCATAGCTCGGAAATTAAACACTCATCCTCAGCCCTGGCATACTCCTCTGACACGATACCTACGCAGATGTTCCCGTACTGCTGAGTGGCACTAGAGAAAATCTAGGAATTCAGCTGATTTTCAACATTACAAATTTATCTTGAACTCCTACTATTCTGCCCTTAATTTCCATAAGCAACATCTCTCTTCTCTACCTTTATCTCTAATCTTTCTTCAAACCCAAAACGTTTGTTCTCCACTTTCAATACTCTTCTCCGCCCTCCCCCACCTCCTAATACAACTTCTCTGTCAGCTCAAGACTTTGCCAGCCACTTCAATAACAAAATTGACTCCATCAGAAATTAAATCAGTTCTCAACATAATTCCTTTCTCTCACCCCCTCAAATGCTCTCAATCAACCACAACCCACATAACCTTAAACTTAGCTCATTCTCCCCTGTCACTTATACTGTGCTCTCACCTCACTACCTGTACCCTTGACTCTATCCCCTCACAGCTACTCCCCTCCCTCTCTGCTACCCTCACCCCTATACTCACACACACTTTCAACCTCTCCCTCAGCACCGGTATATTTCCCTCATCGCTTAAACATGCACTGGTCACACCTATCCTCAAAAAACCTTCCCATGATCCTACCTCCCCATCCAACTACCGCCCTATTTCCCTCCTCCCTCTTGCATCAAAGCTTCTCGAAAAACTAATTTATGCACGCCTATCCCATTTCCTTACAATAAACTCCCTCCTTGACCCACTGCAATCTGGATTTCGTCCCCATCACTCCAAAGAGACAGCAATTGTTAAGGTTACCAACGACCTACTTACAGCAAAATCAAAAGGCCACTTCTCTCTGCTTATCCGCCTTGATCTGTCCACAGCCTTTGACACTGTTGACCACCCTCATTTGCTCCAAACCCTCCAATCCTTTGGCATCTGTGACACAGCCCTCTTGTGGCTCTCTTCCTACCTGTCAAACCGTACCTTTAGCGTAGCCTTCTCTGGGGCCTCCTCTGCAAGGCTCTGTCCTCGGTCCCCTTCTCTTCTCAATCTACACGTCATCACTAGGTTCCCTAATAAAGTTCCATGGTTTCCAATATCATTTGTATGCTGACGACACCCAAATCTACTTCTCTGCACCAGACCTATCTCCTTCCTTGCTAACCCGTGTCACTAACTGTCTTTCTCACATCTCTAACTGGATGTCCTCTCACTACCTTAAGCTAAATCTCTCCAACACTGAGCTCCTTATTTTCCCCCTTCTTCAAAACCCTCCACCCCCAATCTCTCTATAAATGTCGACAACTCCATCATTACCCCTACCCGGCATGCCCGATGTCTCGGGTCACATTTGACTCAGATCTTTCTTTCACTCCTCACATTTAGTCCTTGGCTAAAGCCTGCCACTTCTACCTTAAAAACATCTCTAAAATTAGACACTTCCTTACACAAGACACAACTAAGATTTTAATCCACTCTCTCATTCTTTCCCGCCTTGATTATCTTCCTAACACGTCACTCTTCATCTGCTGCACCTCTCTGCCAATCCCTTCACTGGCTTCCTCTTGCCTCTAGGATCAAACACAAAATTCTCATTCTGACATACAAAACCCTAAACTGCACTGCTTCCCCCTATATCTCAGACCTTGGCCCCTATTTAACAAAGTCTGGCGGACCTGATCCGACAGTGCGGATCAGGTCCGCCAGACCTCACTAAATGCGGAGAGCAATACACTCTCTGCATTTAACGCTGCCCCCTGCTGACTCGCTGCCAATAGGCCACCAGCAGGGAGGTGTCAATCAACCTGATCGTACTCGATCAGGTTGAATTGCGGCAATGTCTGTCCACCTGCTCAGAGCAGGTGGACAGGTTATGGAGCAGCGATCTTTGTGACCGCTGCTTCATAACGGCTGTTTCTGGCAAGCCTGCAGGCTCGCCAGAAACACAGGGCATCAAGCTCCATTCGGAGCTTGATAGATAGGCCCCCTTGTCTCCAGATACTCTGCCCCCCGTAGCTTTTGCTCTGCTCATGACCTCCTACTCTCCTCCTCTCTTGTCACCTCATCACACTCCCGTTTACAGGACTTCTCCAGACTGGTTCCCATCTTGTGGAACTCTCTGCCTCGCTCCACAAGACTCTCTTCTAGTTTTAAATGCTTCAAGTGCTCGCTAAAGACTCTACTGTTCAGGGATGCATAAAACCTACACTAACCTTTCCTAATACCAGTTCCTCTCCTCCATTGCTATCCCCTGAACCCCTTAGCATGTAAGCTTAAGAGCCCAGCTGTTTGTAGATCACCTTCTTAAGAGCTGACTACAACAATGCAACTCTTGGCAGGGCCCTCTGCCCATTTGATCTCTATAATTGTTTTGTTGTACTCCCCCTGTTGGCGCTCTACAAATAACCGATACTAAAAAAAATAAAATCCCTTGTGCCAATCCAATGTGTATATATCTGCCATGTGGTACATAGCCCATCATACTGCATAACAACCACACACACACACATATATATATATATATATATATATATATATATATATATATATATATATATATATATATATATATGTGCTTCAGGCATCTGCCTTCATATGGTAACAGAGCACAATCCTCTAATTTGCATAAAACCCAGTGGACTTCTCTTCCCCTTTATCTACACAATACAGACTGGCAACTTACTTTGTGGGACTCACAAGTGGGGGTTGGATACCTCTTTGTTTAATGGTTGTTAGTTGTGCCTAGTGTATATTTATGTGATGATTGCCAGGCAGAGTACTATAAATAAGTCCCTGTACAATTCAACTTCAGATTGTGTGATCCATTAAACATTGAGACACTATTGCATCTATTTATCCTATATTTAATACAACTTAGTGGAAGAAGGGCTATCCAGGCACCAGAAGAAAATAATGAAAGAAGAAGAGTACCTAGAGTTTTTCTTCATCATATGGGTTTAGATGTCCTGTTTGACCATAAGGTTATTCAGAGATTCTATTCTATTCCTCAATAATGAGATATCAGAATACCTTGAGCCAATGACCGCGTGGTCACAGACCATACCTGGACTTTTAAAGCTTTTGGCTTCATTACATTTCTTCCCCACAGGGTCATTCCAGGTTGTGTTGTGCATCATACTTGACATAAGCCAGTTGGCATTTTCATGTCACCTTACCAAAGTAATAGACGTATTGATGGTTGTATTTCTTTTTTTGCCTTCCATCAACTCCTAAGCAGTGGAAATCTGTTATTTCAAAGTTTATTAAGATGACCGGAATGCCAAATTTGTATTCCAAGGTTTCTTCGATTTTTTTTTCCAGAGTCTCCTGCCATATTACCTTCCTTTGTACATCAATAAAGTAACAGAATATAAAAGTTATTTCTGGAAAATACTCCTCCTTATACATGTGACCATAGCTAGCCACTCAGATGACTTTTGTTTTACACCTTTCTGGTCACGATGGGTACAAAATCAATGAATAGAATGTACACAGATTAATAACTTTGAACTTTCATGTTGAGCGATGCTTCAAAATAATCAATAATTTGATTGTCTTAAACTAATTAGACGTGTTTTTTTAGTACATTTATGTAACAAAGTTGATTCTGCAATGCGCAGATTATGGCTGGTAAATTTGATTAGCGCAATGCGTTCATTTTGATGCCTTATTGCAAAGGGGGCCATAATCGTCTGAATCCCCCTTTCCTTTTTCCTATACATTGTAAATGCCTCATCCACACTCATCCACCTCACTTATGGCTCTATATTGGCTGCATATTCAGCAGAATAAAGTAAAAAGATCATTCCCATTAGCAAAAATGCTCTTAAATATAATCTGTTACAATCAATCTGTTTTATATCACTTCTAAAGTTGGTGAGCAGTTACCAAACTGCATTGCAACAAACACCTCTTCTCAATCCCACTGTCAAAGTTTCATATTCCGTCTGTCAAGTACCCTTCACGCTCTTGGAGAGAGAAGCTTTCGTTCTAATTTTTTTAAAAGGTATATGAAACCCAAAATGTTTCTTTCAGGATTCAGATAGAGCATGTCATTTTAAACAACTTTCTAATTTACTTCTATTATCCATTTTTCTTCATTCTATTGGTGGAAAAGCAGAAGTGTATGCTTAGGAGCTGGCCCATTTCTGAAATGCTATATCAGTTTTGCATTAATATTATCCATTTACAAGAGCACTAGATGGCAGCAGTTTTGCATTAATATTATCCATTTGCAAGAGCACTAGATGGCAGACGTTTTGCATTAATATTATCCATTTGCAAGAGCACTAGATGGCAGACGTTTTGCATTAATATTATCCATTTACAAGAGCACTAGATGGCAGCAGTTTTGCATTAATATTATCTATTTGCAAGAGCACTAGATGGCAGACATTTTGCATTAATATTATCCATTTGCAAGAGCACTAGATGGCAGCAGTTTTACATTAATATTATCCATTTGCAAGAGCACTAGATGGCAGCAGTTTTACATTAATATTATCCATTTGCAAGAGCACTAGATGGCAGCAGTTTTACATTAATATTATCCATTTGCAAGAGCACTAGATGGCAGACATTTTGCATTAATATTATCCATTTGCAAGAGCACTAGATGGCAGCAGTTTTACATTAATATTATCCATTTGCAAGAGCACTAGATGGCAGCAGTTTTGCATTAATATTATCTATTTGCAAGAGCACTAGATGGCAGACATTTTGCATTAATATTATCCATTTGCAAGAGCACTAGATGGCAGCAGTTTTACATTAATATTATCCATTTGCAAGAGCACTAGATGGCAGCAGTTTTACATTAATATTATCCATTTGCAAGAGCACTAGATGGCAGACATTTTGCATTAATATTATCCATTTGCAAGAGCACTAGATGGCAGCAGTTTTACATTAATATTATCTATTTGCAAGAGCACTAGATGGCAGCAGTTTTGCATTAATATTATCTATTTGCAAGAGCACTAGATGGCAGCAGTTTTACATTAATATTATCTATTTGCAAGAGCACTAGATGGCAGCAGTTTTACATTAATATTATCTATTTGCAAGAGCACTAGATGGCAGCAGTTTTGCATTAATATTATCTATTTGCAAGAGCACTAGATGGCAGACATTTTGCATTAATATTATCCATTTGCAAGAGCACTAGATGGAAGCAGTTTTACATTAATATTATCCATTTGCAAGAGCACTAGATGGCAGCAGTTTTACATTAATATTATCCATTTGCAAGAGCACTAGATGGCAGCAATTTTGCATTAATATTATCCATTTACAAGAGCACTAGATGGCAGAAGTTTTACATTAATATTATCCATTTGCAAGAGCACTAGATGGCAGCAATATTTCCTGCTATGTAGTGATCCAGATACCTACCCAAGTATCTCTTCCACACAGAATATCATTGGATTGATAATAGAAGTAACCTGGAGACTTTATATTTTAAATTGTATGCTCTGTCTGAATCACAAAATATTTGTTTAGGGTTTCATATCCCTTTAACTTTGTTTATTTCTACTAACCTTTTGTCACTCATGCTGGTTGTTTGTTTATTTCTACTAACCTTTTGTCACTCATGCTGGTTGTTTGTTTATTTCTACTAACCTTTTGTCACTCATGCTGGTTGTTTGTTTATTTCTACTAACCTTTTGTCAGTCATGCTGGTTGTATGTTTATTTCTACTAACCTTTTGTCACTCATGCTGGTTGTTTGTTTATTTCTACTAACCTTTTGTCAGTCATGCTGGTTGTTTGTTTATTTCTACTAACCTTTTGTCAGTCATGCTGGTTGTATTTTTATTTCTACTAACCTTTTGTCAGTCATGCTGGTTGTATGTTTATTTCTACTAACCTTTTGTCACTCATGCTGGTTGTATGTTTATTTCTACTAACCTTTTGTCAGTCATGCTGGTTGTATTTTTATTTCTACTAACCTTTTGTCACTCATGCTGGTTGTATGTTTATTTCTACTAACCTTTTGTCACTCATGCTGGTTGTATGTTTATTTCTACTAACCTTTTGTCACTCATGCTGGTTGTATGTTTATTTCTACTAACCTTTTGTCAGTCATGCTGGTTGTATGTTTATTTCTACTAACCTTTTGTCACTCATGCTGGTTGTATGTTTATTTCTACTAACCTTTTGTCAGTCATGCTGGTTGTATTTTTATTTCTACTAACCTTTTGTCACTCATGCTGGTTGTATGTTTATTTCTACTAACCTTTTGTCACTCATGCTGGTTGTATGTTTATTTCTACTAACCTTTTGTCACTCATGCTGGTTGTATGTTTATTTCTACTAACCTTTTGTCACTCATGCTGGTTGTTTGTTTATTTCTACTAACCTTTTGTCACTCATGCTGGTTGTTTGTTTATTTCTACTAACCTTTTGTCAGTCATGCTGGTTGTATGTTTATTTCTACTAACCTTTTGTCAGTCATGCTGGTTGTTTGTTTATTTCTACTAACCTTTTGTCAGTCATGCTGGTTGTATGTTTATTTCTACTAACCTTTTGTCACTCATGCTGGTTGTTTGTTTATTTCTACTAACCTTTTGTCAGTCATGCTGGTTGTATGTTTATTTCTACTAACCTTTTGTCACTCATGCTGGTTGTTTGTTTATTTCTACTAACCTTTTGTCACTCATGCTGGTTGTTTGTTTATTTCTACTAACCTTTTGTCAGTCATGCTGGTTGTATGTTTATTTCTACTAACCTTTTGTCACTCATGCTGGTTGTATTTTTATTTCTACTAACCTTTTGTCAGTCATGCTGGTTGTATGTTTATTTCTACTAACCTTTTGTCACTCATGCTGGTTGTATTTTTATTTCTACTAACCTTTTGTCAGTCATGCTGGTTGTATGTTTATTTCTACTAACCTTTTGTCACTCATGCTGGTTGTATGTTTATTTCTACTAACCTTTTGTCACTCATGCTGGTTGTATGTTTATTTCTACTAACCTTTTGTCAGTCATGCTGGTTGTATGTTTATTTCTACTAACCTTTTGTCAGTCATGCTGGTTGTATGTTTATTTCTACTAACCTTTTGTCAGTCATGCTGGTTGTATGTTTATTTCTACTAACCTTTTGTCAGTCATGCTGGTTGTATGTTTATTTCTACTAACCTTTTGTCAGTCATGCTGGTTGTATGTTTATTTCTACTAACCTTTTGTCACTCATGCTGGTTGTATGTTTATTTCTACTAACCTTTTGTCACTCATGCTGGTTGTATGTTTATTTCTACTAACCTTTTGTCAGTCATGCTGGTTGTTTGTTTATCTCTACTAACCTTTTGTCAGTCATGCTGGTTGTATGTTTATTTCTACTAACCTTTTGTCAGTCATGCTGGTTGTATGTTTATTTCTACTAACCTTTTGTCACTCATGCTGGTTGTATGTTTATTTCTACTAACCTTTTGTCACTCATGCTGGTTGTATGTTTATTTCTACTAACCTTTTGTCAGTCATGCTGGTTGTATGTTTATTTCTACTAACCTTTTGTCAGTCATGCTGGTTGTATGTTTATTTACATAACATACATTTTGAACCTTCTGGCCGGCGTCAGTTGCCTTTCCTAAAACCAGGTGAATCACACAGTGTAAATGCAAACACTTGCAAGGCTGCATTCATGTATTCGGGTCAATTTATTAATGTGCGAGTGGACATGATACGATGTAGCGTATCATGTCGCTGCACATCGATAAATGCAGACAGCATACTCTGTCGGCAGTTATCATTGCACCAGCAGTTCTTGTGAACTGCTGGTGCAATACCGCCCCCCTGCAGATTTGCGGCCAATCGCCCACTAGCAGGGGGTGTCAATCAACCCGATCATATTCGATCGGGATGATTTCTGTCTGCCACCTTAGAGCAGACGGAAGAGTTTTGGAGCGGTCTTTAGACTTTAAACTTTTGTTTCTGGCGAGCCTCCGTACAGAACTTGATAAATATGCTCCATTATCTCTTTCATTATTTTTAAGATCAGCCTTGATATATATTTTGCAATGTTTCCCCTTTAAAGGACCATAGTTGTCAATCTACCTTTTTATTTTCTTTATATTAAAATGCTTTTCAATTCTAAATGTTTAATAGAAACAATCTAACTTCTGACTGTCAAATGCAAGAACTTATGATAAATTAATTTGGATGTCCTCCAAAACTTCTCTTCCAAGGTTCACTTGATAGATACACAGGCTGCAAATACTAATTGGCATTACAAGTAGAAGTTTTGTGTAAAGACGATGACAACTGAAGTTCAACTCCAGCAATTACTACATTGAACATGGAACCTGTGGCCACTTTTTCAATGTATCAACAATACTTGTAGTTGACATTTAGAAGAAAAGCCGACAGGGCAATTTTTATGATGAATGTTTACTTGCTAATTAAATGCTATATTTCACAACTGGAATATAATTAGTTCCTTATCAACATCTTCAGCAGGTGTTGGCAACTTTACCTGGTTATAAAAAATGCCTCCAGATTATTTAAAGACTCCATGTTGTTATGCAACTGATCATGCAGGAGATCCTGAGATGTCTCTTAATACGCTAATGGTGCAGGCTGTACCCTACCAGAAAAATACAGTAAAGGATGTAGAGATGGTGTATCAGAGAAAATGAAACTAGTTTATATTAATAAAATTTATATTTCCAATCTTTTAAATCTTTGGGCCAGATTACAAGTTGCGCTCCATTTTTCCCCCCTGCTGGAGTGCTAATGGCGCTCAAAGTAAACAATAGCGCAGCCAGATTTAGTGCTGGTATTACAAGATCTAAGTTAGCATGAGAGTGAAAGACTCAGATGTGATAACTTCAGGACTTTGGATTTTGTGACTGTTCTAACTCCTCCCAAAGCCCTCTATGGAGAGAGCAAAAGAAAGCCTTTTCTATTTATCACTCAGGCGCTAACCTGACACTGAACTAGAACAATTGCTAAATCCGAAAGTGGGTTAAACATACTTTAAATTCATACACTCCTGACATAGAACAAAAGCTAGAATAACTTCCATGCCTGTTCATTTATATTGCAACTCAGGGTGCACATTCTTTTAGCACACTATGCCCCTTCACAGAGAAAAAATATCCTGTAGCATATCAGTCTGATCCTGCCCAATGACAGTTCAGTGCCGAAATACCAGGCAATTCTTCTCTGAACAAGGGAAGCAACAACCCCAGACGATCGTTTCGGCCTTCTGTGGGCCTCGTCAGTGAGGTGCAGTTGTATCTCTCCAAAGGGCAAGTGTGCATGGAGTCCACGTCTGGTTTCTCCCATTACTCGTATATATATATATATATATATCAAAATAACAAGAATATTTCATTGAGCAATAATACTTTTTTATTGGACTAACTATACATTTATAAGTTGACAAGCTTTCGGAAGAGTTCCTTCCTTTCTCAAGTCTGAAGCAATACTGACCAATTCAATGGGATTTACAGATTATATCTTAAAACACAGGATGGCTAAAAAGGACAAAACGTGTTACAGAGGTCCGAGTGCAGGGAGAGGAGGAGGTGACTTTGTATTGACTCAAAGTATTGACTTTGGCTTTTGACTCAGCTCGTCTGACTACCAGCTCTGGCTTTGACTCCTGGCTTGTTGTTTGACTTGTGGACTTTTTATTATTTTTTTGTTAACAAATGTGTGATTATTTTTGCACTTCTTGTCTCAGTCTGATTCCTGGCACCCTGATAATATAGCTGTGAAGGGTCAGTGTGCTGTGGAGACAGCTTGAAGAGGACTGGAGAAAAAGAGGAGGAGCCACCACAAGGACCACCGCCAAGGACCTGCCAATGCTGGACACCCTTTGCATATGGATTATGTCTGATCAAGAAAATAAGAGGACACCTTTTTTCCTTTTGGATTATGTCAGATCCAGAAAAGAGAACACTTTGGATAGTGATTAATAAAACTTGGCTACTGTTTAGTGTTATTATTTATTTTTTAGGGTACTTTTAGTTTAAGTATAGGGCTTTTTTTTATTTTTTAGGTGTTTTTTTTTTAACAGCATGCTGTTAGTGTACTCTTTTAAACTTATCAGGCCATTGGTAAGGAGGCCTAGCTGTTAGCAGTTAGGTGGTTGATAGTGTAGGGGGTTTATTGTGATGGTGTTGTGGTGGTTAGGGGTTTATAGATTTAGGGGATTTATTGTGATTGGTGTATGGCATTTTAGGGTTTAATATTGTAGTGGTTTATATTGAGATATGGGTTGTGGCAGTTTAGGGGTTAGTAGTGTAGGTGTTTATTGTGATGGGGGTTGTGGAGGTTTAGGTGTTTATAGCATAGGGATGTGTAGGGGTCTATATTTTGCGAAGGTAAGGGGTTAATAGATTAGGGAGTTTATTGCAATGGGGGTTGTGGCAGTTTAGGGGAGACGTAGTGTAGGGGGTTTATTGTGATGGTGGTTGTGGCGGTTTAGGGTTTTATAGTGTAGGTATGTGTAGGGGTTTATTGCAATCAAGGTTGTGGAGGTTTAGGAGTTAAGTAGTGAAGAGGGTTTATTGTGATGGAGGTTGGTATTGTTACAGCATTTTCTATACTAATAAGTCCAAGTCAGAAAAACTGACAGGACATCAAATTGAAACTTCAATGATTTTGATGTGCTATCTAATACTGTACCAATACCTCATATTTGTTTGTTTTGAGACTTTTAAATGTGAGTGAATAGTATTGTTTGCTATATTTTTATTAAAAGCAAACCTACACTATTAAGCTCCTTTTTCATTTTCATGGTGTTCTCTCAACCATCCTGTGACACCACGAGAAAATATTTCCTAGACGTCCTCCTCTACCTCACTCCAAGAAACTAGGAAGGTGCACTTCAAAACTGATCCCCCACTATCACCACTGGAGGTCTCTCCCTCGCAGAAACAGGAACTTATATTGATGGACAGAACTTCTAGAGTACTGTATCCATAAAACCCTATAGCACTGAAATAACAGTGTTCTACATATGTATTTATATCTCTGTGTGTGTATATATATATATATATATATATATATATATATATATATATATATATATATATTTGTGCAAAAATCCATCAGATATAGATTTAAATATCTCTTTAAAGGGACAGTCTGAAAAGAAATTTCATGATTCAGATAGGGCATGTAATTTTAAACAACTTTCCATTTTACTTTTATCACCAATTTTGCTTTGTTCTCTTGGTATTCTTAATTGAAAGCTAAACCTAGGAGGTTCATATGCTAATTTCAAAGACCTTGAAGGCAGCCTCTAATCTAAATGCATTTTAATAGTTTTTCTCCACTAGAGGGCATTAGTTCATGTGTTTCATATAGATAACATTGAGCTCATGCACGTGCATTTACCATGGAGTCAACTCTGATTGGCTAAAATTCAAGTCTGTCAAAAGAACTGAAATAAGGGGGCAGTCTGCTGAGGCTTAGATACATTGTAATTACAGAGGTAAAACGTGTAGAATTATAACTGTATTGGTTATGCAAAACTGGGGAATTTTTAATTAAGGAATTATCTATCTTTAAAACAACAACATTTCTGGTGTTGACTGTCCCTTTAAGATTATGCTAATAGCACTTCCTGCACTATCTATTTTAAAAGTATAAGGTGCACTAAAAATGTTTTGGCTGCATTAAGATGCTTTGGTTAAAATATTTAGCCATCCGAAAAAGATAACGCACCCTGCGCTATCAATTGCACTCTACTTGAAATCTATCCCCATATGTTTAAAAATGGCAAATTTATTAAAAATGTAATTTGTTTTTACATGCCTTACAGTTATTTATTTACTTTATTTTTTTTCCACTTTGATTGCTCGTCATGCGCATTGCTACCTTTTAGGCAGATGATGAGCCCATTTTGTCATGCAGGAGGGATCGCCTCTCAAACACTGTTGGCAATACTCTGCACTACAGACACTCAAAGGCTTCATGGGAGTGCTGGTGATATCACCCCATGCACACATTGTGATGTCACAAGGGAGGGTAGAACAAGCAAGCCTAGTATAGCTGCAAGGGAGCAGGATTGGGGGAATCTTAAAACCCCTCAATCTCAGCTCCCTTAGCAGCCACAAACCTCCAAGACCCTTAATTTTATCTTTCAAATGGTAGTGTCCTTCAGAATGGGATATTATATGATCAATTAAAAAAAATCTAGTATGTATAGAGACCCCTAATTAAGTTTATTTTCTAGTAGACAAGTCCCTCTCTTAATTTTTTTATACATTTATGTCAGGGTATTGCTGAATGACATTATATAATATATACAGTCCCTCCAAGACCCTTAATTTTATCTTTCAAATGGTAGTGTCCTTCAGAATGGGATATTATATGATCAATTAAAAAAAATCTAGTATGTATAGAGACCCCTAATTAAGTTTATTTTCTAGTAGACAAGTCCCTCTCTTAATTTTTTTATACATTTATGTCAGGGTATTGCTGAATGACATTATATAATATATACAGTACATACACATATATATGCATTATATTCAGGATTCTCCTAGTGAGGATCTGATCACTAGTCAGAGAAGACCCCATTATAGGTATTTTCTATAAACATATAGAAAATCCTGAAAACAAAAAAAAAAGAGGACTGTGTTGGTAAGGAAGATCTTAGGATCTTAATGAAGTCCAAATCACAGGATGATTTGTTAATTAGAACCTCCAAAACAGGTATCCAACAATGGGTGGTACCTACCCAGTTTAGAGGTCTCATACTTCAACATTCCCATGATGCTCCCACATCTGGCCATCATGGTGCCAAATTAACATATGAGATATTACATGACTACACCTTTTGTCCGTATATGTTGAAGAATGTTCAAACCTACTGTCAAGGTTTTTTAGCATTGCTCATCAACCACGTGTTTTCCAGATTTTGTTTACCCCAGAGAATCTAATCCAATTGGGGGACCCACATCACTAGCGAAGTGATGACAAAAATGTGGAAAATACTAGAGGTTAAAAGAATGCGTTAGGCTCCAAAAAGGAGCGTAGAGCATATTTACCGCCACTGCAACTCTAGATACCAGCGTTGCTTACAGACGCTGCCAGCTTCAAAAACGTGCTCGTGCACGATTCCCCCATAGAAAACAATGGGCCTGTTTGAGCTGAAAAAAAACCTAACACCTGCAAAAAAGCAGCGTTCAGCTCCTAACGCAGCCCCATTGTTTACTATGCGGAAACACTTCCTAAGTCTGCACCTAACACCCTAACATGAACCCCGAGTCTAAAAACCCCTAGCCTTACACTTATTAACCCCTAATCTGCTGCCCCCGCTATCGCTGACCCCTGCATATTATTATTAACCCCTAATCTGCCGCTCCGTACACCACCACAAGCTACATTATAGCTATGTACCCCTAATCTGCTGCGCCTAACAACGCCGACCCCTATATTATATTTATTAACCCCTAATCTGCCCCCCTCAACGTCGCCTCCACCTGCCTACACTTATTAACCCCTAATTTGCCGAGCGGACCGCACCGCTACTATAATAAAGTTATTAACCCCTAATCCGCCTCACTCCCGCCTCAATAACACTATAATAAATAGTATTAACCCCTAATCTGCCCTCCCTAACATCGCCGACACCTAACTTCAAGTATTAACCCCTAATCTGCCGATCGGAGCTCACCGCTACTCTAATAAATTGTTTAACCCCTAAAGCTAATTCTAACCCTAACCCTAACACCCCCCTAAGTTAAATATAATTTAAATCTAACAAAATAAATTAACTCTTATTAAATAAATTATTCCTATTTAAAGCTAAATACTTACCTGTAAAATAAACCCTAATATAGCTACAATATAAATTATAATTATATTGTAGCTATTTTAGGATTAATATTTATTTTACAGGCAACTTTGTATTTATTTTAACCAGGTACAATAGCTATTAAATAGTTAATAACTATTTAATAGTTAACTAGTTAAAATAATTACAAAATTACCTGTAAAATAAATCCTAACCTAAGTTACAATTAAACCTAACACTACACTATCAATAAATTAATTAAATAAAATACCTACAATTATCTACAATTAAACCTAACACTACACTATCAATAAATTAATTAAATAAAATACCTACAAATAAATACAATTAAATAAACTAACTAAAGTACAAAAAATAAAAAAGAACTAAGTTACAAAAAATAAAAAAATATTTACAAACATTAGACAAATATTACAACAATTTTAAACTAATTACACCTACTCTAAGCCCCCTAATAAAATAACAAAGCCCCCCAAAATAAAAAAATGCCCTACCCTATTCTAAATTAAAAAAGTTCAAAGCTCTTTTACCTTACCAGCCCTGAAAAGGGCCCTTTGCGGGGCATGCCCCAAAGAATTCAGCTCTTTTGCATGGAAAAAAAACACATACAATACCCCCCCAAACATTACAACCCACCACCCACATACCCCTAATCTAACCCAAACCCCCCTTAAATAAACCTAACACTAAGCCCCTGAAGATCTCCCTACCTTGTCTTCATCTCACCGGGTCACCGATCTGTCCAGAAGAGCCTCCGATATCTTGATCCAAGCCCAAGCGGGGGGCTGAAGAGTGACGTCCATCCTTGGGCTGAAATCTGGATCCAAGCGGCGGCTGAAGAAATCCATCATCGGGCTGAAGTCGGAAGTCCATCATCGGGATGAAGTCTTCTATCAAGCAGCATCTTCAATCTTCTTTCTTCCGGAGCGGAGCCATCTTCTTCCCAGCCGACGCGGATCCATCCTCTTCTAACGACGCCTACTCGCTGAATGACGGTTCCTTTAAATGACGTCATCCAAGATGGCGTCCCTCAAATTCCGATTGGCTGATAGGATTCTATCAGCCAATCTGAATTAAGGTAGGAAAATTCTGATTGGCTGATGGAATCAGCCAATCAGATTGAGCTTGCATTCTATTGGCTGATCGGAACAGCCAATAGAATGCGAGCTCAATCTGACTGGCTGATCAGATCAGCCAATCGGATTGAACTTGAATCTGATGGGTCCGCAGTGGAGGTCTTCAAGATGGAGCCAGTCATCATTGGATGAAGATAGAAGATGCCGCTTAGAAGAAGATGGTTGCCGGTCCGGATCTACTCTTCTTCCCGGATAGGATGAAGACTTTGGAGCCTCTTCTGGACTTCTTCAGCTGTCGCTTGATAGAAGACTTCAGCCGGATGATGGATGTCTAGCCCCCGCTTGGGCTTGGATGAAGATTTCGGAGCCTGGAACGATCGGTGATACCTGGCATGGTGAAGACAAGGTAGGAAGATCTTCAGGGGCTTAGTGTTAGGTTTATTTAAGGGGGTTTGGGTTAGATTAGGGGTATGTGGGTGGTGGGTTGAGATGTTGGGGGGGGGTATTGTATGTGCTTCTTTCCATGCAAAAGAGCTGAATTCTTTGGGGCATGCCCCGCAAAGGGCCCTTTTCAGGTCTGGTAAGGTAAAAGAGCTTTGAACTTTTTTAATTTAGAATAGGGTAGGGCATTTTTTTATTTTGGGGGGCTTTGTTATTTTATTAGGGGGCTTAGAGTAGGTGTAATTAGTTTAAAATTGTTGTAATATTTGTCTAATGTTTGTAAATATTTTTTATTTTTTGTAACTTAGTTCTTTTTTATTTTTTGTACTTTAGTTAGTTTATTTAATTGTATTTATTTGTAGGTATTTTATTTAATGAATTTATTGATAGTGTAGTGTTAGGTTTAATTGTAGATAATTGTAGGTATTTTATTTAATTAATTTATTGATAGTGTAGTGTTAGGTTTAATTGTAACTTAGGTTAGGATTTATTTTACAGGTAATTTTGTAATTATTTTAACTAGTTAACTATTAAATAGTTATTAACTATTTAATAGCTATTGTACCTGGTTAAAATAAATACAAAGTTGCCTGTAAAATAAATATTAATCCTAAAATAGCTACAATATAATTATAATTTATATTGTAGCTATATTAGGGTTTATTTTACAGGTAATTATTTAGCTTTAAATAGGAATAATTTATTTAATAAGAGTTAATTTATTTTGTTAGATTTAAATTATATTTAACTTTGGGGGGTGTTAGGGTTAGGATTAGCTTTAGGGGTTAAAAAATTTATTAGAGTAGCGGTGAGCTCCGATCGGCAGATTAGGGGTTAATACTTGAAGTTAGGTGTCGGCGATGTTAGGGAGGGCAGATTAGGGGTTAATACTATTTATTATAGGGTTATTGAGGCGGGAGTGAGGCGGATTAGGGGTTAATAACTTTATTATAATAGCGGCGCGGTCCGGTCGGCAGATTAGGGGTTAATAAGTGTAGGTAGGTAGCGGCGACGTTGGGGGCGGCATATTAGGGGTTAATAAATATAATATAGGGGTCGGCGGTGCTAGGGGCAGCAGATTAGTGGTTCATAGGGATAACGTAGGTGGCAGCGGTGTGCGGTCGGCAGATTAGGGGTTAAAAAAATTTAATAGGGGGAACTTCCGGGCGGCGGCCATCATAGGTCGCTCAATTGTTAGCTCCTATAAGCTTCATCAATAATCTGCTTTTAATCATCCTCTACTACAGCCATCGCTCAGCTATGTGCATCGCAAGTGATACTATTTAAGAAGCTCAATAACCAACACTAACTACCATCAAAATTGAGGCACGCTACAATTGACTGGAAACTTTCTGAGGTTGAGGCCTCCTAATTAACCCCCCGGCAGAGCACCCTTTGGTCTCTGTCGTTAGAAGGTACCTAGAGAGTACTAACTTTATTTACACTTAGCGGGGATTCACTTATTATTTTCACAGTATGGAACGTTAGGAAGCTCTCCTACTTGACCAGATTACCACTCTTCTCAATGATCACTTCACACAACTCATGAGTGACATAGCCGCAGCTTGGGGAAATGGCGGTGCCCATACTAAACAACACAGCACAGACGCGGCTAAAGTGGTAAATCCTAAGCCGGAGCCTATTGAAGAGTGTAACACCCCGATAAAGCAACAGGGCAAGGCCCCTCCGGCATGCGTAGGCTACAGTGAAAGAGTGAAGGATCTAGCTGTTACAGAGAATCATGAGAGATTGGATACGGCGTCCTATACCATGCCTCCCAAACCTTTTACCGCCTCACTTTCGGCCCCTAGGAAGTTTCCGAGTCGACCGGCTCTGAGGAAAAGAAAGTCCGCTGTTCGTGCACAGCAGTTTAAGGGGTCGATACCTAGTGAGGTAGTTACCGCTGATGTGGCTGTGTCCCGCTCTTCACACAACCAATCGAGTGATTTAAATACACAGGATCTTTTTACAAGAGGTCACCTTTCGTCCTGCAGGCAGGTTTGTTCAGTCCTCTACTGCGACTTTGTATATTCAACGTCCCATATCATTGTTCTGAGAACCGGAGTGGGCTAGAAATTGACATGCACATACGCCTTTTGGTGGTGAGCAGGGGGCCCTTCACAGCTTGTAATGTTTTGCAACACTTGCAACCATACAGCCTTTTTAATATAGGTCTGGGGACTAAGTCTGCACTAAAATCGTACCTATCTCTTATCTCATGATAGAGGTTAAACAGCTGTGCATTTATGTTTGTCTGCCCTGATGCCATTAAGACATGTCTTCTACAGTTAAGGCTAATAAGATTGCTGCGAAGACAGTTCTCATGCTTCCCATATATTCATATGTTAACAGTGCACCGGAACATTTGCAACCACATGGATTTTCTGTCAAGTGTCAGAGGACTAAGTTTGTACTAGAATTGAATTTACTTCTCACCCCATAATATGGGTTAAACAGTTGTGCAGTTATGTCTCGATTATATCCTGGTAGACAAACATGTTTTCTGTAGTTAATGCTAGCTATATGTTTGCAGTGGGGGTGGCACATTTGGCTCCTATACATTCTTCAGTTAATAGTGCATGGTTTTCACTTACTTAGATGTAATAGTTTTACCTCAGCAACACTTTATGCCAATAGCACTTGATTGTTCTTATGGATGTCTAATGTATATACTCCCGAAAGGGAGATTAGTTGCTAACATTATCTGTTTGTTTTATTTTATATCTATGTGCATGGGGGCTTATGAGTGAGATACAAGTTATATAGCAATCATCTTTTCCTCTATGTTGTGTTCACGGTTTAGATGGCGTCATTTTCTAACCCTTATGAGGTGGAAATTTTATAAACAATAATACTGGCTAGGGTCTGTAGATAGGGTTGCCACCTCAGCAATGTTTTCCTGGACACTTATGAGTTACACATGCTGCAGGGTGTGCAGGGAGGAACATGTATTGTGTTTCTGGACAGCACTATTCATGTTCCTCCCTGCACACCCTGCAGCATGTGTAACTTATAAGTGTTCTGTATTTTAAGGGACAGGTGGCAACCCTATCTGTAGACTTATGCTCCTTATGGGTATGTTTCCATGTGACCTTTAAAATTTTCTGCCATCTCTCTTCCTCAGGGAATTCACTTAGGATGAGCTGGGTACCTGACAATTACAAGTGCTCCTGGGGCTTATACACAGTGGGGGGGGGGGGGGGGGGTCTGCTGCCTACGGCCGGGGTAGTGGATTACCCCATGCCTTTGCTGATGCCAGACCTATTTAATTTAAACTATACTATTCCAGTATGCAACCTTTGCAGAAGTTTATAACTGCCTAGCCCCACCAATACCTTAACCAGTTATCTTTATCCTATATACCTTTTTACCCTTATTGTGGACAATCTAGCTCACATGTTGAACCACACACAGCTTTCCCTAATGTTAGCTAACCTGAGATGACCTTTTCTCATAATACTTATATAGCATTAATGCAATCTTTTGTTCACATGCTCTGCGTTGAGGAGTAAGATTATCCCCTTATATTTTATTCTTTTACCATCTATTCTCAGTTTCAGTGCTAAATTATTGTTCCAGTTCATGTAAAGCCTTTATCACTTAATATTATAATGCTTCCTTTTTAACTTATCATGCTCCCCTATCTTTATATCCCATATCATGGGCTTTTCAGAGCGTATAATGTTTACATAATATACCAAAAGCAAACAGGTACCATATCCTCTTCCATCCCATATTACTTGCACTCCATTAAAACTGAGTCATTTAAAAAAACAAAAAACCCTCCCCAGAAAACCATAAAAACCTGAGGTATTCCAGTTGAGATCCAAGAGAGGTCTCCTTATTTCAATTTACCTTCTTCTATTTAAGCCCACCTTTAAACATTTGAGGCCCAAGAGTGGCCTTTCGAGTCTAGTTTGGAAGGTTTCGCAATGTACAGGCAATAGGTATCAATGCTGTTAGCTTAACCTGTTAGTATTCTTATTTATGGAATATGTTATATGTGTAGTGCCATATTGTAATATTCTTTACATATTGTATGCCTGTTTATTACCTCAATAAAAATTAATAAAAAAAAAAAAAAATTAATAGAGTGGCAGCGATGTGGGGGGACCTCGGTTTAGGGGTACATAGGTAGTTTATGGGTGTTAGTGTACTTTAGAGCACAGTAGTTAAGAGCTTTATAAACCGGCGTTAGCCCAGAAAGCTCTTAACTACTGACTTTTTTCTGCGGCTGGAGTCTTGTCGTTAGATTTCTAACGCTCACTTCAGCCACGACTCTAAATACCGGCGTTAGAAAGATCCCATTGAAAAGATAGGATACGCAATTGACGTAAGGGGATCTGCGGTATGGAAAAGTCGTGGCTGGAAAGTGAGCGTTAGACCCTTTCCTGACTGACTCCAAATACCAGAGGGCGGTAAAAACCAGCGTTAGGAGCCTCTAACGCTGGTTTTGACGGCTACCGCCCAACTCTAAAACCTCACATTCAGCAGGCACATTCCAGCCAATCAGCAGCAGACCCTCCCTCCCAGACCCTCCTACCTCCTGGACAGCATCCATTTTAGATTCATTTGGAAGCTGCATTCTTAGTGAGAGGAGGGACAGTGTAGCTGCTGCTGATTTAGTAGGGAAATCTATAGCTAGGCTAGAGTATTCAGTGTCCACTACAGTCCTGAAGGACTCATCTGATCTCTGCTGTAAGGACAGCACCCCAAAAAGCCCTTTTTAGGGCTGCTTTTTTTTCCCTGTGTAATCTAATTGCAGTTGCCTGCCTGCCAGCGTGTGTGTCAGGCTCACAGCGTATACTGTGCCCACTTGCCCAGTGCCACCACTCATATCTGGTGTAACAGTAGTGTAGATTAAAAAAAAACAACACTTTTTTGACTGTGTTAAATAATAGCAGTCAGTTTCCTTCACATGTGTGCGTTTAAGTGCCTGCCTGCCAGGGCACAGTGTTACCCCAGTGCAACTCATATGTGGTGTAACAGAAGTGTAGATTTAAAAAAAAAAAAAACACTTTTTTGACTGTGTTAAATAATAGCAGTCAGTTTCCTTCACACGTGTGCGTTTAAGTGCCTGCCTGCCAGGGCACAGTGTCACCCCAGTGCAACTCATATCTGGTGTAACAGTAGTGTACAAACCTGATGTTTTAAACCATGTTATTCCAAACAATTTAGCAATGTTAGGTGATTTATGCCCTTTATGGATTAAAACCAGACTCTGCATCAACTATGTAATTTTCCATGGGAGTTTTGCCATGGATCCCCCTCCGGCATGCCACAGTCCAGGTGTTAGTACCCTTGAAACAACTTTTCCATCACTATTGTGGCCAGAAAGAGTCCCTGTGGGTTTTAAAATTCGCCTGCCTATTGAAGTCTATGGCGGTTCGCCCAGTTCGCCCGTTCGCGAACAGTTGTGGAAGTTTGCGTCCTCCGTTCACGAACGCAAAATTTTAGGTTCGCGACATCACTATCTAAGTGTTAATTATTCCATACTGAGTTAAATATACAGAACCCTAGACTCCTTGTCTAAGTTAAAAGTATCTAAGAAAGTCTTTTAAAACCTGTGTATTTTGAAAGCATATACGATTAAAACTTTAAAAATTAAATATATAAATTGTATAATTATCAGATTTATTTAAAATACTTAGATTATATAAACAATATATATATATATATATATATATATTTATATATATATTGGTCTGGCCTTTATACCTGATATACTATATCATATAAATGTCTGCTGTACTGAGTGGGTAGCTGTATTGGTGAATTTAAAATGTTTGACTGTGTCAAAATAAAACTACATTGATTTTTCTTTGTTTCAGGAATCTGATGTGAAAATGATGTTTTGAAATAAATACATATTCAATAAGTTATCCTATTAAGATAATCATGAATGTGGGTATATATTTTAAACATTGTTGAGACATGTGAAATATCTGTATTGAGTGATCAATAATTATAATGCTCCTAAATATCTGTCATGATTTAAGTGCTACCGAATTCTATTGCAGGTATGTATGGAATATAGAGATATGCTCAAAATTGAAATGTAATACCAGGATATTAAATGATATGATTATATTAAGAGCAAATAATTAAGAATATAATTAATTATTAATATGGCTATATGATTAATCACATCAGGCTGTTACTTACAGGCGATATTAGGATATAAAATAGTAGGAAATATATATCATATGTGTGTGTATATATATATATATATATATATATATATATATATAGTGCATTAAATATATATATGGGTTTTCTCATAGGTAGCAAGGGCCACTTGCTTTTATGTCATTTTTTACCTATCTCCAATAAAGAACATCATTTATTTCAGCGCTTTGAGGCTCGCTGTTTTTTTGTTGCTATTGGATTCCATATATATACAGTATATATATCCCTGTAATTGAGAAACAGAATATTTTGATGTACATGTCTCATTCCGATTCCTGTTGTTGTTCCCCTAATGAGCTAAAACCAGTACTACAGCCAAAAGATTTGGCTGTTAGGAGTGGCATTCCCAGTAGCCAATGAGAGATTAGGGCGTATCCAAATTCTATTGAATGATTAATAAATGGGGAGGAGTTTGGTCTCTGACAAAAGCTCTTTGCACAGATAGAGAAGGACCTTTGTTGAATTTTTCTTTTGGTGACTGACTGAGCCTTGCCTGTTGTCCTTGTTTCAATCCTGCCTTACTGCCATTTTGTTTACAGAGGAACGTAAGTGTGCGAACACAGTTCTCTGTAAGACAAATCCTATTGGGACCCTCTTTCTAGATAAGAGATTATTGGGATTAATTATCTTCCAAAATTGTGCAATATTTCCCTTAAATATATCACAATAGAAATATCTGGATATTGACCTCTCATATTGGTTACTGGTAACATATTAGCGGTTGTTTTATATTTTTAATGTTTTAAATCAAAGGTATTCTATAGCTTTAGTTAAATTGTAGCTTTAGACTAGGGTATTTTAGGTAAGAATAATTATATTCAAAATTAAAGGGACAGTCTAGGCTAAAACAAACTTTCATGATTCAGATAGAGCATGTAATTTTAAACAATTTTCCAATTTACTTTTATCACCAATTTTGCTTTATTCTCTTGGTATTCTTAGTTGAAAGCTTAACCTAGGAGGTTCATATGCTAATTTCTTAGACCTTGAAGGCCACCTCTTTTCAGAATGCATTTTAACAGTTTTTCACCACTAGAGGGTGTTAGTTCATGCATTTCATATAGATAACACTGTGCTTGTGCACGTGAAGTTATCTGGGAGCAGGTACTGATTGGCTAAACTGCAAGTCTGTCAAAAGAACTGAAATAAAGGGGCAGTTTGCAGAGGCTTAGATACAAGATAATAACAGAGGTTTAAAGTATATTAATATAACTGTGTTGGTTATGCAAAACTGGGGAATGGGTAATAAAGGGATTATCTATCTTTTAAAACAATAAAAATTCTGGTGTAGACTGTCCCTTTAAGTAATTTGACCATTGAGAAAAAGAAAGATTTTGTATTTTTTACACTTATAAAATTGATTTGGGGTTACTGTGATTATATATTTTTAAAAAGGGCATTTATTATTGTTTAACTATCTCTGGTTGATTATATATATATTAATCATATATTAATCATATTTGGGTCAAATATTTAAATTATATTTATCTGGAATACAAAAAGTAGAGGGGGCCACATAGTTCAAATCAGACTAGTAGAACACAGGGTAAAGGCACAGGAGAGATCCTACTCATGTGATGAAAAGCACATATAGTGCAGTACAAGCAGACTGGATCCAATGAGTCGCCCGGCAGACTCCTTGGCACACCAAAATCCAAAGGTATCCTCGTCCCACCGGAGGGAGTCCAGAGATGTTAGCTTGGATTATCACAGGAAATGTCAGGCAACAGTCAGTAGTGTAGACCAGCACTCGTACAGGCACAGTGGCAAGGAGGTTAAATCCAAATGCAATAAGGGAAGGTGCAGCAGCAAGATAAATAGTAAAAATTTATTGAAAGTTTAAAACAAAGCAACCCGTTTCTCCATGTCACAGCATGGTTTTCATCAGGCTTAGCCTGATAAAGAAATTATCAAATATTTAAACTAATTACATATAATCTAATAGCCCTATCAAAATAAAAAAGCCCCCTAGCCTAAACTAAACTACCAATAGCCCTTAAAAGGGCCTTTTGCAGGGCATTGCCCTAAAGAAATCAGCTCTTTTACCTGTAAAAAAAAAATACAATCACCCCCCCCAACAGTAAAACCCACCACCCACACAACCAAACCCCCCAAATAAAATCCTATCTAAAAAACCTAAGCTCCCCATTGCCCTGAAAAGGGCATTTGGATGGGCATTGCCCTTAAAAGGGCATTTGGCTCTTTTTCTATGCCCAAATCCTAAACTAAAAATAAAACCCATCCAATAAACCCTTAAAAAAAACCTAACACTGGCCAAAGCTGCAGGATGCATGGATTAAGAGCTCCCGACTCTAAACGTCCTAAAATGCTATCTTTTACTCATAAAAATAGTTTTTAACTACCCTAGTTTGATCAATATTTCACTGAAGAAGCTGGGGAGACTTTGTTTGACACACAATATTAATCTTCCTGATCACGAGCAATATAAGTGAAGTTGATAGACTGCTGAAATCTAGACGAGGATCGCCATCTTTAGCCAACAACATGGAGAAAGCTAAGGTATCTATTCAGGATCTATTAATAAATCTAGAGGAGAAAATGGACGAGAACTTTATTAATTTAACGCATCTGGTAAAGGGCACAGTTATCGAAGCCGATTCACAGGAGCCCAGACCGGAATTTGTTACCGGCTCAATCGTACAAGGAGGTTCTGCGAAGCTACACGCAACCTTCTCTGATAGGGAGGGAGAGTCTGTTTTTGTGGCGCGGAGGGTGCAATGGCAGCCTGAGCTACTTACAACAGTTCCTCCTATGGGAGATGTGGCTGACATCCGGAGGAGCGATGGGGGCTGCAGTCCATCAGAGTGGATTGCTGCGGTGATCATTGGTTTTCAGAATGGGCCTTCTACGGTTCTCTCCTTAACAGCAGAGGTGCAGCTAGTCTTTGGAGATTCATTGAACCTTCAGGAACGGCGCGGTGATACCCGCTCTATTCAATCTCTGGTTTCTTCTAGTGGAGCATTCCTTCCATGTGGTCTTGAAGATAGATCCCTCAGCAGAATACTAACTTTGCTTCAGTTTAGATTTGGAATAGGCTGAGATGCAGTAAATTTGATACCCCCTACTCCGTGGCGCTATGTAGCTAATAGATCAAAATAGCACATTTGGACTGTTTGCGCTACCTTAGGACATTTCTATATTCAATTCGCAGATTGACGAAATCTTAAGCTCCGGATGACTGACAGCCTTTGCAGACCTCTCTTACTCAACATGGGATCTAGGTTACACTGTTTCCTCGATCATACAGCGGATCTCTACACTCATAGCCAAGTCTGGAGTAGGGTAAAGTGACATGGCATTCCACTGTAGATGGGACACCTTAACACTTATTGTCTTAGAGAACTTTCCCAGTCAGACTCCATCATTTGTCCTTAACCAGATACTTAATTATAGATACTAGGGCCTCTCATGATAACCATGTGGTTTGATTTCTCGGTCTCTGATGTGTCTATTGCATATGACTTGTTGGTGTTAGCCCTATATTAAGTTGTTTTAGTGGTTTCACAAGAGCCATTATTATATCTGTTAACCTGTTAATTTGTTTATGTGTATGTTGAGAGCCAATTGATTTATAGTCTTATGTATTCAGCAATGTTTTTCTTTGCACCTAGACTAATATAAGAACAACCCACTGGTACCAACCTAGAGGGATTATACATAATGACACTTGGCAGGCACATACAGATGACTAGCACCACCACTAAGTAGAGTGATACTCTCAGCTCATGGAAAACGTTCAACTAGCTACAGGGAATCTGCTTGATGCGGTGTTAGATGATAGCTCCACAGAGTATATAAGAAGCGTTACATGGCCAATACACTATTTACATGGGGTTATATGTTAGATGTTCGTCACCCATGGTCGTCTACGTCTGTGTTTCCTAAATCACTAGCCCGCCATGCAAGCACGAGGGACCTACTTTATCTTACTTAATGGGCTGACACAATTCAGTCTCCGATCAGGAGTGGGATAAATTTACAAGTCTCCTTAGCTTCTTGATATAATCAACGCAAGTTTAGTAGTTGCTCTGTTTTCCTTATTTTTTTTATTTATTTTTTTAAAATATGTTAGAAGGGTTTAACATATGTGATTCGAGCTTAGAATTTATATTATTCAATATTTGGCTGTATGTATTCCCTATACCTTGGACCTTCATGTATATTTATACGTAGTGTTTTTGTTAACATGTCCTAAAGTACTAGAACCCAGATTCTCTGTGCAGTTCCTGCTCCATATAAGATAGGGGGTCTTTATTTATGCGTACTTGAATGTACATGATGGGCTGACTCTGTTTACCGACTATAGGATTTACTTTGTTAGTTACCATGCTGTCGCAGTCTACCCCCAATCCCCAGCTCCCAATTCTGTAAGCATAGCCTTTATCAGCTTTCTATCTCTTTACAGCTCTTTTAGCAGCATTATATCCTAGCTATGTATAACATGGGGAAAGATTTGGTCCATATTACATTTATGTCTACTACCATGCACATTACTCTAGGATAAAGTGACTTTATGTACTACATTATCATGCATCTATATAGTTTATATATCCTTAGTAATAGGTGTATGGGCTATAGACAACTCTTTTTGTATTGAAGACATACCATAATTAAAGTAGGCGGTAGCCTACTATGAATGTAAAGTATATCACTAGGGATTTCTTCTCTATTACTATAACACAACTGCCCTTGGGTACAGGGCCCATACCTAGAGGGCGAAGTTAATCTTTATAAATATCCCATGATATCAGTGTGTTTATGCTTTACAATTGTATGCCCGTATAAAACATGTTTGTCTGATACTGCATAGCCTTTAACTTAGGTTTCGTATGGTTTCCGCAGTATAGTTACAAGGGACCCTTATGTGGCACAACTGGGGATTGTGAGGCCGGATACGCTGGCTTATCTCTACACTAAAAAACAGCAACTATGTCAAAGTACTAGACCCTCTGGACTTAAGTGGCGCCCCATATTGACTGTTAAATATACTACTCCAAGGTTGTGAATATTTCCTTCTTACACCTATTTAGTTAGCTCTGATCCGCTATTCTAAACTATTTCCTAACACAAATCTAGAGTTTTATGCTTATATAAACTTTAACATTTAGGTTTCCTAAATATATCACTTTAATATGTTAAATGGGCTAAAATATAAATTGTCAGATACAGTGAAAATGTTATGACTTTGAGTTGTTAGCCATATTATCTATTGTGGTGTATTTGAGTTAAAAAATAGGTATAGATATGTACATTAATACAGAACTTGTGAGGTTATAATGAATGGCACATTGCAAATAGTTCCCGTATTGTCTTATTTATCTTATGTACTCATGTCTATCTATATTTTGATGTTTCTTATGACATATGTTGTATGTATATGATACCTTAATAAAAATAAATATATATAAAAATAAAAATAAAAAAACCTAACACTAACCCCCGAAGATCCACTTACAGTTTTTGAAGACCCGACATCCATCCTCAACGAAGCGGCAGAAGTCCTCATTGAAGCCGGCAGAAGTCTTCATCCAAGCGGGCCGAAGTTTTCATCCAAGCCCGCATCTTCTATCTTCATCCATCCGGCGTGGAGCGGCTCCATCTTAAAGACATCCGGCATGGAGCATCCTCTTCAATCGACGACTCTTCCAGAATGAAGGTTCCTTTATGGGACGTCATCCAAGATGGTGTCCCTTGAATTCTGATTGACTGATAGAATTCTATCAGCCAATCGGAATTAAAGGTGAAAAAATCCTCTTGGCTGATGCAATCAGCCAATAGGATTGAGCTTCAATCCTATTGGCTGATCCAATCAGCCAATAGGATTGAGCTCGCATTCTATTGGCTGATTGGAACAGCCAATAGAATGCAAGCTCAATCCTATTGGCTGATTGGATCAACCAATAGGATTGAAGCTCAATCCTATTGGCTGATTGCATCAGTCAATATGATTTTTTGACCTTTAATTCCGATTGGCTGATAGAATTCTAGGGAATTCAAGAGGATGCTCCACGCCGGATGTCTTGAAGATGGAGCCACTCCGTGCCGGATGGATGAAGATAGAAGATGCCGTCTGGATGAAGACTTCTGCCGGCTTGGATGAAGACTTCAGCCCGCTTGGAGGAAGACTTCTGCTGGCTTCGCTGAGGACTTCTGCCGATTCGTTGAGGATGAATGTCGGGTCTTCAAAAACTATAAGTGGATCTTCGGTGGTTAGTGTTAGGTTTTTTAAGGGTTTATTGGGTGGGTTTTAATTTTAGATTAGGGGTTTTGACTGAAAAACAGCTAAATGCCCTTTTAAGGGCATTGCCCATCCAAATGGCATTTTCAGGGCAATGAGGAGCTTAGGTTTTTTAGATAGGTTTTTATTTGGGGGGTTGGTTGTGTGGGTGGTGGGTTTTACTGTTGGGGGGGTATTTGTATTTTTATTTACAGGTAAAAGATCTGATTTCTTTGGGGCAATGCCTTGCAAAAGGCCCTTTTAAGGGCTATTGGTAGTTTTGTGTAGGCTAGAGTTTATTTTTATTTTGGGGGGGCTTTTTTATTTATTTATTTATTATTAGATTAGGTGTAATTATTTTACATATTTGATAATTTATTTTTATTTTTTGTAATTTAGTGTTTGTTTTTTGTAATTTAGTTAATTGTATTTAATTAATGTTATATATTTAATTGTAGTGTAAGGTTATGTGTTAGTGTAAGACAGGTTATGTTTTATTTTACAGGTAAATTTTCTATTTATTTTAGCTAGGTAGCTAGTAAATAGTTAATAACTATTTACTAACTATTCTACCTAGTTAAAATAAATACAAACTTAGCTGTGAAATAAAAATAAAACCTAAGATAGCTACAATGTAACTATTAGTTATATTGTAGCTAGCTTAGGGTTTATTTTACAGGTAAGTATTTAGTTTTAAATAGGAATTATTAAGTTAATGATAGTAATTTTTATTTAGATTTATTTTAGTTACATTAAAGTTAGGGGGTGTTAGGGTTAGATTTAGGGTTAGGTTTAGGGGTTAATAACTTTAGTATAGTGGTGGCGATGTCGGGGGCAGCAGTTTAGGGGTTAATAACTGTATGTAGGTGGTGGCGATATTGGGGGTGGCAGATTAGGGGTTAATAACTGTAATGTAGGTGTCGGCGGTGTCGGGGGCGGCAGATTAGGGGTTAATAAATGTAATGTAGGTGTCGGGGGTGGCATATTATGGGTTAATGAGTGTAGGTAGGTGGCAGCAATGTCGGGGGCGGCAGATTAGGGGTTAATAAGTGTAATGTAGGTGTTGGGGTGGCAGATTATGGGTTAATAAGTGTAGGTAGGGGTGGCGGCGACATTGGGGGCGGCAGATTAGGGGTTAATAACTGTAATGTAGGTGTCGGCGGTGTCGGGGGCGGCAGATTAGGGGTTAATAACTGTAATGTAGGTGTCGGGGGTGGCATATTATGGGTTAATGAGTGTAGGTAGGTGGCAGCAATGTCGGGGGCGGCAGATTAGGGGTTAATAAGTGTAATGTAGGTGTTGGTGATGTCAGGGGCAGCAGATTAGGGGTGTTTAGATTTGGGGGTTTATGTTAGGGGGTTAGGTGTAAACATAACTTTTTATTTCCCCATAGCAATCAATGGGGCTGTGTTACGGAGCTTTACGCTGCTTTATTGCAGGTGTTAGGCTTTTTTTTTTAGCCGGCTCTCCCCATTGGTGTCTATGGAGAAATCGTGCACGAGCACGTAAAACCAGCTCACAGCAGCGCTGGTATTGAAGTGTGGTATGTAGCTCAATTTTGCTCAATGCTCACATATTGCCTGCTAACGCCGGGTTTTTGTAACCCTGTAATAGCAGCGCTAGAGGGAGGTGAGCGGTGATAATAACAAAAACTATACAGATATGTTAGATGTTAACAACACAATGTACAGAATGACTAGAATAGAGCACAATACTCCCCTCTTAGGTGACCGCAGCCTTCTAACAGTCAGGACTGTGAGTAGAATATGGATTAAGTATATAGAGGCGCTGGTCTTGAATCTCATGTGTATTGTGGTGCACACTGCAGAAAGAAACTTGGCTTGTGATTCGCAGGAGTTGACAACAAAATAATGTGCAGTATACTTACTCCGAAAATTTCAGAGTTCAGCTTCTTCATAAGGATCTATATCCTGATTTTCCCATAATGTGCTTTAGTATCTGCAGACAATGGAAATTACACTGCAGGTGATTGTATCTTTAAATTGATATAAAGTGCAGTATACTCACTCTGAGTAATTCGGAATCCGGCTCCTCAAAATTGGTTGGTAACTTTGAAATACTTCCAAGAAAGGCAGCAAAAATACTTGTTATAACAAACAAATATTTATTAAAACATATTAAAAAAGCTCTTTTTTAGCTCTACGCGTTTCAATGACTGAATCGTCTTTTTCAAGAGCAGTAAAAAACAATTGGAAGCGGAGCGGTTATAATAACTTGCAAGTTAGCACCAAGCCGCTCATAACGCAAAACTCGTAATCTAGCCGTTTGTATAGTCAGGTGGTCACAGTGAAAACCTTGCAAGAAAAAAGTGCTTTTATTTCTGTCCTGTACAATTGGGTCTCTCTTATATATATTTTATAACCCCCAAAAGCCAGTATGGGTCCTTGTTTCACATGTGTCTGCCCTTAATGTCAATTTAGTACGGTGATCACAATAACAGCAGTGATCAATTGGCCATTTTTAATATTATTTACTAAAATCTATGCAAAAATTATACAATTTTTTTTACAGTTTTTGCCTAAACTATCGCAGATGCCATGAAATATAAATATAATAATGGTATAGTGTAAATCTGCTGGGCCTCGTAAAGAAAAAATATAATTTGTGTTGGTCAACTCACTGAAATTTGATTTTTTAAATGGACTGAAGTCAAAATGAAACTTTCATGATTCAGATAGAGCATATCATTTTAAACAACTTTTTAATTTTACTTCCATTAACAAAATGTGCGCAGTTTTTTATATTTACACTTTTTGAGTCACCAGCTTCTACTGAGCATGTGCAAGAGAATCACAGAATATACAAATATGCATTTGTGATTGGCTGATGGCTGTCACATGATAAAGGAGGAGTGAAAATAGACATAACTGAAATTAATTAGACAAAAATCTTTTTAAAGTTCATACTTAGTGCTATTGCATTGTATTTTTATCTTGCATTTGTTGATTGTGCAAATCTACTTTATTTACTGGTCCTTTTAATGTAGGTAGCAAAAAAAGCTCAAAATTGGCTCAGCACTGGGGTGAAAAAAGGTTTAGCAACGAAAGAGTTAAACAGATGTTTTTGTGTTGACAAATAATCTTTTTTTTTTGTTATGAAGTGTATTTCCACTTCCTGTTAATTTCTAAATAAAAGAAACAACTGTAATGTGTTTTTCATGCAAGAAAAATATTTAACACATTTAAATTATTTACATGATACATTTATTGAGTTTAATCATTTTAAAGGGACAATCTAGAGCAAAAATGCATTATCTAGCCCCACACTCCAACCACTGAGTTTAAAAACATAGATAAATTCCTGCTTGAGAGCTGCAGAGAATTGCTGGTCATAAGTGGGAAACAGCCTGTGAGCCAGTTGGTAGTGGTATTCAAACAACCCCACCAATCACAAACTCAACTTCACAGCTGCAGCACTTATGTCTCCAAGTTACTGGACCTGAACAGGAAACAACCTGTGAGCCGGTTGGCAGTGGCAATTGCACAACCTTGACAATCACTGGCTGTTATCAGCCTGCCAGTTGCTGGTCTTGGACATGAAACAGGTGAGCTAATGAGTGGCAGTAGCACAATGACACCAATCACCGGCTGTGACCAAGAGTTGTAGCCTCAGTAGAGCAAAAATGACATACTCTAACAAATTAAAGGGACAGTCTAGTCCAGAATTGTAATTGTTTAAAAAGATAGATAAAGCCTTTATTACCCATTCCCAAGTTTTGCATAACTAACACAGTTATATTAATATACTTTTTACCTCTGTGATTATCTTGTATCTAAGCTTCTGCTGACTGCCCCCTTATTTCAGTGCTTTTGTCAGACTTGCATTTTAGCCAGTCAGTGCTAACTCCTAGGTAACTCCACATGTGTGAGTCCAGTGTTATCTATATGGCACACATGAACTAGCGCTGTCTACCTGTGAAAAACTGTCAACATACACTGAGATAAAAGGCGGCCTTCAAGGGCTTAAAAATTATCATATGCGGCTACCTAAATGTAGCTTTTAACAAAGAACACCAAGAGAAGAAAGCAAATTTGATGCTAAAACTAAAAGTAAATTGCAAAGTTATTTAAAATATTCATGCCATATCTGAATCATGACAGTTTAGTTTTGACTAGACTGACCCTTTAAACATGTAATCTGGGCACTAGAATGTCCCTTTAATTGTAAGTCTAGCGCTGCATGTTCACTTTAATGGCACACTGCATACACCTGCACTATTCACATGAGTAGGGCACTCACAAAGAGGTGTATTTTTTTAAAGCTTTTAAGATGTGCTATTCCTTTTATATACTTGGCATTATGGAGTGTGCTGGCACACATTAAACAAATGCTAATAATAATATTGGCAGCAAGGTACATTAAGGAAACAAATTGCTTCCTTTAAAACTACAGCTAAGAAATTAACATTCACTTAAACAATAAAAGCCTGGGCTCTGTGTTCCTCAGTCAGGAATAAGTGTATGCACCTCCCTAACCTGCATTAATGTTATGAGCTACACTATGCCTCAGGAATGAATAAAAATGTACATTGTTTAAAGACTTTACAAACTTAAAGAGAGTTTATATTGTTCAGTAATTACAATTAGTGATTAGCTAGCAGTCTGTGTTTAGACTTAAAGGGACACTGAACCCCAATGTTTTCTTTCATGATTCAGATAGAGCATGACATTTTAGTCAACTTTCTAATTTACTTCTATTATCAAATTTTCTTCGTTCTCTTGCTATCTTTTTTTAAAAGCAGGAATGTAAATCTTAGCAGCCTGCCCATTTTAGGTTCAGCACCATGGATAGCACTTGCTTATTGGAGGCTTACATTTACCCACCAATAAGCAAGCATAACCCAGGTTCGCAACCAAAAATGGGCCGGCTCCTATGCATCACATTCCTATTTTTAAAAAAAAGATAGCAAGAGAACGAAGAAAAATTGACAATAGGAGTAAATTAGAAAGTTTCTAAAAAGTGTATGCTCTATCTGAATCATTAAAGAAACAAATTGGGTTTAGTTTCCCTTTAAGGAAGGATTGAACAATTTTTTTTCTAGGGTTGAATGTAAAAAATCATCTCTAAATACTTTGCTGCTGAAAACCAGAATAACAGCAGCTTTTGTCATTAGCTACAATGGGCCTTATTTATGAAAATGCAGATGCACTTTTGGGTCCCAAGTGTTGCAGGGTCATGTTGCTACGTTACCTCTCCACCACCTCAAGGGCGGAGATGTTAAAGGGACATGAAACCCAAAATTTTTCTTTCATGATTTAGATAGAACATACAATTTTAAACAACTTTCCAGTTTACTTGTATTATCAAATTTGTTTCATTCTATTTGTATCATTTGTTGAAGGAGCAGCAATGCACTACTGGTTGCTAACTGAACACATGGGTGAGCCAATGACAATAGGTTTATATATGCAGCCACCAATCAGCAGCTAGAACCTAGGATCTTTGCTGCTCTTGAGATCTCCTAGATAAACTTTTCAGCAAAGGATAACAAGAGAAGGAAGCAAATAAATAATATAAGTAAATGGGAAAGTTCTTTAAAATTGTATGTTCTGTCTAAATCATGAATGTCCCTTTAAAGAGACTTGAAAAACACATTTTTAAAAAAAATATTTTGGTATCTTTTTGAAGGAAAAGCAGGGAGTTAAAGGGGCATGAAAACAATTTTTTTTATTTCATAGCTCTGATAAAAAATATAATTTTCCAATTTACTCCTACTATCTAGACATGTGCATGGTGAAAAGTTTGGTTCGGATCGATTCGGATTTTTTTTAATTTCGGTTCGGAGCGATTCGAATTCGGAAAAATTTGAATCAATTCGGTTTGGATTTGTTTCGGATTCATTCGGATTTGAATAAATTCGGTTTCGGTTTTGTTTCGGATTCATTCGGATTCGAATAAATTCGGCTGGATTCGGTTCGGAAATTCGGAATTTCGGAAAGTGTTAGGTGGGATTAGACTAGTATTATGTACTAAATTCGGCTGGATTCGGTTCGATTTGGTTCGGAATTTCGGTAAGTGTTAGGTGGGATTAGACTTATACTGTACAATACTAGTGTAATCCATGGCCATCCGAATTTACCGAATCAATCCAAAGTAATTCGGATTTATTTGGTAATTCGGCAGTATTTTAATTCGGAAATTCGGTTCGATTCGAATCGCCGAATTTTCCGAATTTCCGAATCGATCCTAAACGAATCGCACATATCTACTATTATCTAATTTGCTTATTTTTCTTGGTACCCTTAGATGAAAAGAATACCTAGGTAGGCGCAGGAGCTGGGATCTAACTGCTGATTGGTGGCAGTACATTTATACCTCTTGTCATTGGCTTACTGATGTGTTCAGCTAGTTCCCAGTAACTTCAGTAAAGGACACCAAGAGAATTAAACACAGTTGATAATTGAAGTAAATTGGAAAACTTTTTAAAAATATATACTCTATTTGACTCCTGTCATATAGTGCTCCAGATGCCTACCTAGGTATCTCTTCAACACAGTAAAATAAAAACTTTTTAAAAAAATTGTATTCATCTGAATCACAGTATTTGTTTGAGGAGGTTCATATCTCTTTAAATCATCCTGGTGAGTATCATCCAAGATGATTGACAAGCCCTGCTCTCACGCACCTGTTTTTTTTTTAAGAGCAGAGGGTGTTGCTGCACAAGCAATTGCTTATGCATGTTCCTGGTGAATATGATTACATCATTGTTGAATTTTTAGACATTTGAAGGTCAGAACTGGCATTCACTTACTGCCATGTTGTTTTTTTAAATATTTTATTGTACTAGGGTTACCTTGGCTATATAGACTTTTGCTGTAGCATTTGATCCCTGCTTGGTTCTTACATTGTATTATTTTCTTAATTACAAATACATTTGCCAGCAACAGATAATTTATATTTTTACAGCATTGTGTTTACACACACATACATGTTCTTTACAAAGAAGAATATATCATTCTGTAAGGGTGATATGCTGTATTTTTAAACAATTGTATAGTAATATTATTATGCTTTATTTACATGGTAATATAGAGGTCCAAACCTGGAGCTTTTTATGCAACATTAGTTCTGTACCATTACTGTATACATCTTTTTGACCATCTTTGTTAGCCTCTCCCACCCCCATATTTTAAGTTCTATAACTGTTCTTGACCACTGGCCGAAGGGCTCATGTATAAATAGGTTGTTCAAAATTAAACTTCCATAATTCAGATAGGGCGTGTGATTTTAAACACATTTTTCCAATTTACTTTTATCATCAATTTTGCTTTGTTGTCTTGGTGTTCTTTGTTGAAAGCTAAACCTAGGTAGGCTCATATGCTAATTCAAATGCCCTTGAAGGTCAACTCTTATCTCAGTGCATATAGACAAGATTTTACAGCTAGACATTGCTAGTTCATGTGTGCCATATCGATAACATTATGCTCACTCCCGTGGAGTTATTTATGAGTAAGGACTGATAGGCTAAAGTTCAAGTCTGTCAAAAGAACTGAAGTAAGGGGGCAGTCTGCAGAGACTTAGATACAAGGTAATTACAGAGGTAAAAAGTATATTAATATAACAGTGTTGGTTATGCAAAACTGGGGAATCCTATATTATAAAAGGCCAAGTGTTTGTCTGAAGCCGTCATGCGCAGTAGAGACAAACACTTGGCCTTGAGATAGGGAGCGCGAGGTACACAAACAGCTGTGAGGTCTGGGGAGCGTGAGGTAAGCTATTCAACAGCTGTTTGTGGCCGACGGGAGCATTGCGATGGGGGCGTGGCCGGGCGTCGCGAGGGGCGTGACCGGGCGGGTGTCGCCGCGATGGGGCGTGGCCGGACGGGGTCCCGCGATGTGAAGACAGAGCCAGAGAGGGAGAAGGGCCAAAGAGGGGGGGAGAGAGCCAAGGGGGGGGGGAGAGAGCCAAGGGGGGGGGGGGGGGAAGCACAAGAGAAGGGGGGGGAGAGCCAAAGAGAAGGGGGGGAGAGCCAAAGAGAAGGTGGGGGAGAGCCAAAGAGAAGGGGGGGAGAGCCAAAGAGAAGGGGGGGAGAGCCAAAGAGAAGGTGGGGGAGAGCCAAAGAGAAGGGGGGGGAGAGCCAAAGAGAAGGGGGGAGAGCCAAAGAGAGGGGGGGGAGCCAAAGAGAAGGGGGGAGAGCCAAAGAGAGGGGGGGGGAGCCAAAGAGAAGGGGGGAGAGCCAAAGAGAGGGGGGGAGAGCCAAAGAGAGGGGGGGAGAGCCAAAGAGAAGGGGGGGTAGAGCCAAAGAGAAGGGGGGAGAGCCAAAGAGAAGGGGGGGAGAGCCAAAGAGAAGGGGGGAGAGCCAAAGAGAAGGGGGGGGGGAGAGCCAAAGAGAAGGGGGGGAGAGCCAAAGAGAAGGGGGGGAGAGCCAAAGAGAAGGGGGGGAGAGCCAAAGAGAAGGGGGGGGAGCCAAAGAGAAGGGGGGAGAGCCAAAGAGAGGGGGGGAGAGCCAAAGAGAAGGGGGGGTAGAGCCAAAGAGAAAGGGGGGAGAGCCAAAGAGAAGGGGGGGGAGAGCCAAAGAGAATGGGGGAGATCCAAAGAGAAGGGGGGGGAGAGCCAAAGAGAAGGGGGGGGAGAGCCAAAGAGAAGGGGGGGAGCCAAAGAGAAGGGGGGGGGGAGCCAAAGAGAAGGGGGGGAGAGCCAAAGAGAAGGGGGGGAGAGCCAAAGAGAAGGGGGGGGGAGCCAAAGAGAAGGGGGGGGAGCCAAAGAGAAGGGGGGGGAGAGCCAAAGAGCAGGGAGGGGGGGGAGAGCCAAAGAGAAGGGGGGGAGCCAAAGAGAAGGGGGGGGAGAGCCAAAGAGAAGGGGGGGAGCCAAAGAGAAGGGGGGAGCCAAAGAGAAGGGGGGGAGAGCCAAAGAGAAGGGTGGGGAGAGCCAAAGAGAAGGGAGGGAGAGCCAAAGAGAAGGGTGGGGAGAGCCAAAGAGAAGGGAGGGAGAGCCAAAGAGAAGGGGGGGGGGAGAGCCAAAGAGAAGGGGGGGAGCCAAAGAGAAGGGGGGGAGAGCCAAAGAGAAGGGGGGGGAGAGCCAAAGAGAAGGGGGGGAGAGCCAAAGAGAAGGGGGGGGGGGAGAGCCAAAGAGAAGGGGGGGGGGAGAGCCAAAGAGAAGGGGGGGGGAGAGCCAAAGAGAAGGGGGGGAGCCAAAGAGAAGGGGGGGAGAGCCAAAGAGAAGGGGGGGGGAGCCAAAGAGAAGGGGGGGGGGAGAGCCAAAGAGAAGGGGGGGGAGAGCCAAAGAGAAGGGGGGGGGAGAGCCAAAGAGAAGGGGGGGAGAGCCAAAGAGAAGGGGGGGGGGAGAGCCAAAGAGAAGGGGGGGGGAGAGCCAAAGAGAAGGGGGGGAGAGCCAAAGAGAAGGGGGGGAGAGCCAAAGAGAAGGGGGGAAAGCCAAAGAGAAGGGGGGGAGCCAAAGAGAAGGGGGGGGGAGCCAAAGAGGGGGGAGAGAGAGAGCCAAAGAGGAAAAAGAGCCAAAAAGGAGAGAGAGCCAAAGATGGGGGAGAGAGAGCAAAAGAGGGGGGGAGAGAGAGCCAAAGAGGGGGGAGAGAGAGCCAAAGAGGGGGGGGGAGAGCCAAAGAGGGGGGGGGAGAGAGCCAAAGAGGGGGGGAGAGAGCCAAAGAGGGGGGTGGAGAGCCAAAGAGGGGGGAGAGAGAGAGCCAAAGAGGAAAAAGAGCCAAAAAGGAGCCAAAGAGGGGGGAGAGAGAGCCAAAGAGGGGGGAGAGAGAGCCAAAGAGGGGGAGAGAGAGCCAAAGAGGGGGGGGGGGAGCCAAAGAGGAGGGGGGGAGAGAGCCAAAGAGGGGGGGAGAGAGCCAAAGAGGGGGGTGGAGAGCCAAAGAGGGGGGAGAGAGAGAGCCAAAGAGGAAAAAGAGCCAAAAAGGAGAGAGAGCCAAAGATGGGGGAGAGAGAGCCAAAGAGGGGGGAGAGAGAGCCAAAGAGGGGGGAGAGAGAGCCAAAGAGGGGGGAGAGAGAGCCAAAGAGGGGGGGAGAGAGCCAAAGGGGGGGGAGAGCCAAAGAGGGGGGAGAGAGAGAGCCAAAGAGGAAAGAGAGCCAAAGAGGAGAGCAAAAGAGGGGAGAGAGACAAAGAGGGGAGAGAGACAAAGAGGGGGGAGAGAGAGCCAAAGAGGGGGGGCAGAGCCAAAGAGGGGGGGGGGGAGAGCCAAAGAGGGGGGGGAGAGCCAAAGGGGGGGGAGAGCCAAAGGGGGGGAGAGAGCCAAAGGGGGGGAGAGAGCCAAAGAGGGGGGAGAGAGAGAGCCAAAGAGGAGAGAGAGCAAAAGAGGGGAGAGAGCCAAAGAGGGGGGGAGAGAGCCAAAGAGGGGGGGGAGAGCCAAAGAGGGGGGGGAGAGCCAAAGAGGGGGGGAGGAGAGCCAAAGAGGGGGGGGAGAGAGCCAAAGAGGGGGAGAGAACAAAAGAGGGGGAGAGAACAAAAGAGGGGGGAGAGAGAGCAAAAGAAAGGAGGGAGAGAGACAAAGAGGGGAGAGAGAGAGCAAAAGAGGGGGGGGAGAGCAAAGGAGCGGGGGGAGAGAAAGCAAAAGAGAGGGGGGAAGAGAGAGCAAAAGAGAGGGGGGAGAGTGCAAGGGGTGGGACCGCTGTACTGCAAAAAATGGCCCGTGTACACAGGCTTTAGTACTAGTGGGTAATAAAGGGATTAGCTATCTTTTTAAACAATAACAATTCTGAAGTAGACTGTCCCTTTTAAGAAACCGCTTCCTATCTCTCTGCCACATAAGAGGAGGTCGACCTCCACCAACAGTTTAATAAATGTGGGCCTTGGCAAATTAATAAAAACAGATATGTTTAAACAAAGGGACACGATTTATAGCGGGTGCACTACCAATTCCTTATAAGACAAAATCAATAATAGCAATAATAATCACTTATTATTATTATCAGCGATTTGTAGAGCGCCAAAAGCATGGGTATAACACAAGATAACAATTATGGGAGACAAAGGGACAGAGGGCCCTGCCAAGAGTTTCACTGCTGTAAATCCAGTCTCATATAGGTGACAGCTGGGCTCGTAGGCTTACATGCTAAGGGGTTTCAAGAGGATAACTAAACGTATTACGAGTTGAAAGTAAATGTGGTCGCTTGAGTGCAATTGAATTTAATGCTAGGATAGCGTGAAGTGCAAATATTGTGCTCGCAAAAACACAATTTTGCGCTCCACTCGTAATGTAAGCTGGTATTGCAAGTTATGTGCAATGAGAACACAACCTCACGTTCACATTGCCTGGAAGCCTTGCACTAGGGTTGCCACCCGTCCCTTAAAATACAGAACACTTATGAGTTACACATGCTGCAGGGTGTGCATGGAGGAATATGAATAGTGCTGTCCATAAACACAATACATGTTCCTCCCTGTACACCCTGCAGCATGTGTAACTCATAAGTGTCAAAGAAAACATGGCTGAGGTGGCAACCCTACCTTGCACTCACAATAGCACTTTTCCATAGGCTCCAATGGGAGCCTCCTTCTCATGCTGTGAGAAACGGCAAAGCACCTAGCGCAGTGCAGGGGGTAAGTTGCGCAGTGTTGGGCAGCAAATTAACAATATATATGTATATTAATGTATACATATATATTTGTGTTTATTTGTGTATACGCACATTAGCACATAGATATATATTTATATAAGCATATACATATATATTTGTCTTTATTTGTGTATACACACATTAGCACATAGATATATATTTATATAAGCATATACATATATATTTGTGTTTATTTGTGTATACTCACATTAGCACATAGATATATATTTATATAAGCATATACATATATATTTGTGTTTATTTGTGTATACGCACATTAGCACTTAGATATATATTTATATAAGCATATACATATATATTTGTGTTTATTTGTGTATACGCACATTAGCACATAGATATATATTTATATAAGCATATACATATATATATTTGTGTTTATTTGTGTATACGCACATTAGCACATAGATATATATTTATATAAGCATATACATATATAGTTGTGTTTATTTGTGTATACGCACATTAGCACATAGATATATATTTATATAAGCATATACATATATAGTTCTGTTTATTTGTGTATACACACATTAGCACATAGATATATATTTATATAAGCATATACATATATAGTTGTGTTTATTTGTGTATACACACATTAGCACATAGATATATATTTATATAAGCATATACATATATATTTGTGTTTATTTGTGTATACGCACATTAGCACAGATATATATTTATTTAAGCATATACATATATAGTTGTGTTTATTTGTGTATACTCACATTAGCACATAGATATATATTTATATAAGCATATACATATATAGTTGTGTTTATTTGTGTATACGCACATTAGCACATAGATATATATTTATATAAGCATATACATATATAGTTGTGTTTATTTGTGTATACACACATTAGCACATAGATATATATTTATATAAGCATATACATATATAGTTGTGTTTATTTGTGTATACTCACATTAGCACATAGATATATATTTATATAAGCATATACATATATAGTTGTGTTTATTTGTGTATACGTACATTAGCACATAGATATATATTTATATAAGCATATACATATATATTTGTGTTTATTTGTGTATACGCACATTAGCACATAGATATATATTTATATAAGCATATACATATATATATTTGTGTTTATTTGTGTATACGCACATTAGCACATAGATATATATTTATATAAGCATATGCATATTTATTTGTGTTTATTTATGTATACGCACATTAGCACATAGATATATATATATTTATATAAGCATATACATATATATTTGTGTTTATTTGTGTATAAGCACATTAGCACATAGATATATATTTATATAAGCATATACATATATAGTTGTGTTTATTTGTGTATACGCACATTAGCACATAGATATATATTTATATAAGCATATGCATATATATTTGTGTTTATTTGTGTACACGCACATTAGCACATAGATATATATTTATATAAGCATATACATATATATTTGTGTTTATTTGTGTATACGTACATTAGCACATAGATATATATTTATATAAGCATATACATATATATATTTGTGTTTATTTGTGTATACGTACATTAGCACATAGATATATATTTATATAAGCATATACATATATATTTGTGTTTATTTATGTATACTCACATTAGCACATAGATATATATTTATATAAGCATATGCATATATATTAGTGTTTATTTGTGTATACGCACATTAGCACATAGATATATATTTATATAAGCATATACATATATATTTGTGTTTATTTGTGTATACGCACATTAGCACATAGATATATATTTATATAAGCATATGCATATATATTTGTGTTTATTTGTGTACACGCACATTAGCACATAGATATATATTTATATAAGCATATACATATATATTTGTGTTTATTTGTGTATACGCACATTAGCACATAGATATATATTTATATAAGCATATACATATATATTTGTGTTTATTTGTGTATACGTACATTAGCACATAGATATATATTTATATAAGCATATACATATATATATTTGTGTTTATTTGTGTATACGCACATTAGCACATAGATATATATTTATATAAGCATATGCATATATATTTGTGTTTATTTGTGTGTACGCACATTAGCACATAGATATATATTTATATAAGCATATACATATATATTTGTGTTTATTTGTGTATACGTACATTAGCACATAGATATATATTTATATAAGCATATACATATATATATTTGTACAAAATTACAAAAATCCCAGCCACTGAGTCTTAGAATCAAAAAAGTTTTATTCTTCAACAAAAGATATGATCAAAATTGATCTTTCAAAAAGCAATCATGAGTATCAAGGAAACATCAGGTGTGAGTTCACTCAAATCCACACATACTCACACCTGATGTTTCCTTGATACTCATGATTGCTTTTTGAAAGATCAATTTTGATCATATCTTTTGTTGAAGAATAAAACTTTTTTGATTCTAAGACTCAGTGGCTGGGATTTTTGTAATTTTGTACTATTATTCAGTCTTTGACCGGACTTTATCCCGTGCCTGAGCGCACTAATCAGAAAGGGTGGTGCGGTCACACTTTATGGTATATATATATATTTGTGTTTATTTGTGTATACGTACATTAGCACATAGATATATATTTATATAAGCATATACATATATATATTTGTGTTTATTTGTGTATACACACATTAGCACATAGATATATATTTATATAAGCATATGCATATATATTTGTGTTTATTTGTGTACACGCACATTAGCACATAGATATATATTTATATAAGCATATACATATATATTTGTGTTTATTTGTGTATACGCACATTAGCACATAGATATATATTTATATAAGCATATACATATATATTTGTGTTTATTTGTGTATACGTACATTAGCACATAGATATATATTTATATAAGCATATACATATATATATTTGTGTTTATTTGTGTATACGCACATTAGCACATAGATATATATTTATATAAGCATATGCATATATATTTGTGTTTATTTGTGTGTACGCACATTAGCACATAGATATATATTTATATAAGCATATGCCTATATATATTTGTGTTTATTTGTGTATACGTACATTAGCACATAGATATATATTTATATAAGCATATACATATATATTTGTGTTTATTTGTGTATACACACATTAGCACATAGATATATATTTATATAAGCATATACATATATATTTGTGTTTATTTGTGTATACGCACATTAGCACATAGATATATATTTATATAAGCATATGCATATATATTTGTGTTTATTTGTGTATACGCACATTAGCACTTAGATATATATTTATATAAGCATATACATATATAGTTGTGTTTATTTGTGTATACACACATTAGCACATAGATATATATTTATATAAGCATATACATATATAGTTGTGTTTATTTGTGTATACACACATTAGCACATAGATATATATTTATATAAGCATATGCATATATATTAGTGTTTATTTGTGTATACTCAAATTAGCACGTAGATATATATTTATATAAGCATATACATATATATTTGTGTTTATTTGTGTACACGCACATTAGCACATAGATATATATTTATATAAGCATATACATATATATTTGTGTTTATTTGTGTATACGCACATTAGCACATAGATATATATTTATATAAGCATATACATATATATTTGTGTTTATTTGTGTATACGCACATTAGCACATAGATATATATTTATATAAGCATATACATATATATTTGTGTTTATTTGTGTATACGCACATTAGCACATAGATATATATTTATATAAGCATATACATATATAGTTGTGTTTATTTGTGTATACGCACATTAGCACAAAGATATATATTTATATAAGCATATGCATATATATTTGTGCTTATTTGTGTACACGCACATTAGCACAAAGATATATATTTATATAAGCATATGCATATATATTTGTGTTTATTTGTGTATACACACATTAGCACATAGATATATATTTATATAAGCATATGCATATATAGTTGTGTTTATTTGTGTATACACACATTAGCACATAGATATATATTTATATAAGCATATGAATATATATTTGTGTTTATTTGTGTATACTCACATTAGCACATAGATATATATTTATATAAGCATATACATATATATTTGTGTTTATTTGTGTATACGCACATTAGCACATAGATATATATTTATATAAGCATATACATATATATTTGTGTTTATTTGTGTATACGCACATTAGCACATAGATATATATTTATATAAGCATATACATATATAGTTGTGTTTATTTGTGTATACGCACATTAGCACATAGATATATATTTATATAAGCATATGCATATATATTTGTGTTTATTTGTGTATACTCACATTAGCACATAGATATATATTTATATAAGCATATACATATATATATTTGTGTTTATTTGTGTATACTCACATTAGCACATAGATATATATTTATATAAGCATATGCATATATATTTGTGTTTATTTATGTATACGCACATTAGCACATAGATATATATTTATATAAGCATATGCATATATAGTTGTGTTTATTTGTGTATAAGCACATTAGCACATAGATATATATTTATATAAGCATATGCATATATATTTGTGTTTATTTGTGTATACTCACATTAGCACATAGATATATATTTATATAAGCATATGCATATATATTTGTGTTAAGGTCTTAACCCCCTATTCCATCTTACGACTTGCATTAAACCTTATACTTATAAGAAATAAACAGACCAGACACTCAGTTGGGAGAAAAAACAAAGACCAGTCACGGTCACGTTTATTTAAACATAAACAATTTAACTTGTGCCTGCGATGGTATTTAATACCATTGCAGGCACTCAAATAAATTAACTTCCAAAACTTGGCAACAAGTTCGTTAAACAATCCGTTGGCGGCATCTCACCCTAAACCTAACCCCTATCAGCAGCTGGTCAAGGCCCCTTTCGGTGTTTGCAGCGTGACACCCGGCTGTTCACGCCCAATGGCACAAAAAGAGAGCTGTGGAAATAAGAGATTTTCAGCCTGTATTCGTAAGGGAGGGGACCCCCCAAGCCGGCTCCTGGGCGGGCGTAACCCCTCCCCTTTTATTGACCGTCACTCTTCTCCTTCTGTGCCCGCTCCCCAGGGCCTTGACCACCCGCCAGCTAGGGCATCTCCACCCAACCCAGTAGAGCACCCCCCATCAGGCGAATCGTACAACCCTCCTGATGCGGGTGGGTGGCTATATTAACAACCCGGGCTTACCAAAGGCTAGCTCAATTAAACCTACCCCTGCCGGGTTCACTCACCCTCATGCTGCTGCATCGCTGCCGCCACTCTCTTCTTCATCCTAAGGGGCCGGGTGGGCGGGGAAAAACTTTCTCCTCGAAGTCTGGAACAGAAAGAGGCCGGATACACTGCTGCAGGACCCTATAAAGGTAAGCACAAACACCGCCTCCTCGCCTGCAACATTGTAACAAAAAACACCCTAGCATTCTCCAGACTTCAAGTTGGTAATCCCTTAATGTTGTTACTGGCCCACTAGAGGGCCCTCCACTCTCATAAGGTCTTAACCCCCTATTCCATCTTACGACTTGCATTAAACCTTATACTTATAAGAAATAAACAGACCAGACACTCAGTTGGGAGAAAAAACAAAGACCAGTCACGGTCACGTTTATTTAAACATAAACGATTTAACTTGTGCCTGCGATGGTATTTAATACCATTGCAGGCACTCAAATAAATTAACTTCCAAAACTTGGCAACAAGTTCGTTAAACAATCCGTTGGCGGCATCTCACCCTAAACCTAACCCCTATCAGCAGCTGGTCAAGGCCCCTTTCGGTGTTTGCAGCGTGACACCCGGCTGTTCACGCCCAATGGCACAAAAAGAGAGCTGTGGAAATAAGAGATTTTCAGCCTGTATTCGTAAGGGAGGGGACCCCCCAAGCCGGCTCCTGGGCGGGCGTAACCCCTCCCCTTTTATTGACCGTCACTCTTCTCCTTCTGTGCCCGCTCCCCAGGGCCTTGACCACCCGCCACAAGAGCCAGGCGTACTCTTGCCGCCAAACTAAATAAGCCAACAGGCAACTATATACATACTATACCAAATTAACAACTTTCTTTTTTTTTTTTTTTTTTTTATATAACTAACAATAAAGCGCTCCTGATGTCTTTTAAGAAGATATCCAGCCCAACATCCGTCAGGTGGACACCATCAGGGCGAAACAGATCCTTCCTGTCGGCCGTCAGGAGCTCGTGTCTGACCACAAAGCCCCCTAAGGCCGTGACCGTCCTTCCCATCTCCCGGTTAACCTTCTTCCGTACGTTGTACGCGGCCTTCTGGGTCACAATATACCTCCAATGTAGTCGTGCGATCACATTGGACCATCCCAACTTAACATCTTTAAGCCATGTGTGTACCCACTTCAAGTCTGCCATCATGCGTTTTATCAAATCCAATGCTGGGAGAGACCCCAAGTCATTCCCCCCGAGGTGCAGCACTATCACATTAGGCTGCCCCCACCTCTTGTGCGCCTCCTGCAATAATGCCGGCAAATCAGCCCAAGTGAGGCCCCTGCGCCCTAACCACCGGAAGTTCGCCCTGGACGTTGCGAATCCAAGTTGCTGCCCTTCCGCAGAACGCAGCGCCCTGATGGACGCCCAATGGACGTAGGAATGTCCGACAATCCATACCCGAACTGGAGGGGGATTGCCACCTCTTACACCTGGCAAAACAGATCAAAACCACATTACCCGTCATGCCCCTTTCAAGCAATCCCACAGACCTCCTCCCCCACTCGTAATGCCCTGTCACCCGACCCTAATGGATGTGAGCCCACCCCCTATTACGTGGGTCTAATGTATCTTTTGTATTGGGTTGACTTCCATCTGCCCAACCTTTTAATTTCTGCAGCTGGTGTCCCAGCCGCCGCCGCGCTGGTAGCTGCCCCAATCCGGAACGAGTGTGGGGCAATCTTTTTCGGATCCAGCCCCGCTGCCAACTCTGCCGTTTTCGCGAGTACCCTGCGAAACTGAAAAAGCGACAAGGAGCTGCCATCCTTGTGCACTAAAAACTGCTTGCTACTCTGAGGTCTTACCTTCTGAAATTCTTCAACACATCGCACCGGACAGCATTCCTCAAATGCGTGCCTCTGCAGCGGGAGCCATGCCCCCTTACCCTCCTGGTCCGTTTTGGACCGAGGAACGAACAGGAGAAGCCCCTCTCCCGAGCAACGCACGTGCTCTGCCAGGATGCCTCCTGTCCCTTTAAGTTTGGAGGAGGACACCAACTCCCCCACTCGTAATGCCCCCGCAAAAGCCAGCGCGAATGCTGCATTAAACAGGAGTTTTTCATAGTCCGATGTACAGGCAGCTTGCAATTGTCTGGCCAGGTCTCGTAACCGGCCCGATGTTATGGGCTCCCTCCGATCCTTAGGACGGGGGGAAACCTTACCCCAACCTTTCAACACTTGACGAACCAGAAATGACCTTGAATGGTCAGTATAGCCCAATGCCTTATTAAAAAATGCTAACGCTGCTAGTTTGCTTGCTGCACCCATTTTACTAGCCCCCCCTATCCTTAACTGAGCCAACCATTCCAGTACCTGTACCCTGGACGCGTCTTCCACCTGCACTCCCATCTGCTGGCAGAAAGCCACCCATGTATTCCAGTGATTGACGTATGTAGACCAAGTCTTTGGCGCTAACGATGCTCTGATTAGGGGGAGGATCCCCTCCCAGCCTGGAACAGCTGCCAAAGAAAAGACGGGCATATTAGACCCTCCTTCGCGGCCCTGGGCGCTGCCTTCCTAAACTGCTCCCAGTTGAATCGAGAGAGTGCATCAGCGATAACGTTATGCACCCCCGGGACGTGTTCGGCCGTGAACGTGATGTTGAGCTCCAAGCAGCGCAACACCAGATGTCTCAAGTAGCATACTACCCCCGGCGAGGAGGCAGACAATCTGTTAATGGCGTACACCACGCTCAGATTGTCCGACCAGAAAACCACTGACCTATTAGCCAGTCTCTTTCCCCAAATTTCCACCGCAGCCACAATGGGGAAGAGCTCCAGCAAAGTCAAGTTCTTGACCCAGCCAGCCTCCACCCATTCGCGGGGCCATGGCCCCGCACTCCATTCGCCGTCCAGGTATGCGCCATACCCGAAACTGCCGGCTGCATCGGTGAACAGATGCAACAATTGGTTAGACACTGTCGGGTGCCTCCATAAGCAAATCCCGTTGAAGTGTGACAAAAATGTGTCCCACACCCTCAGATCCTCTCGGACCTCCGGTGTGATTCTGATCCATTTGCCACTACCAATCGGTCCCTTCAGTTGCCCTTCCAGGCGCCTGTTAAAGACTCTTCCCATTGGAATCGCCCTGCCAGCAAAGTTCAGCAAGCCCAATAGGGATTGCACATCCCTTCTGGCCACTCTCTCCTGCCCCCGTACTAGCTGCACCATGTGCCGCATACGCTCCACTTTATCGTCTGGCAGTCTACATAGAGCCTTGACCGTGTCAATCTCTATCCCTAGGAACGTAAGGCACGTGCAAGGGCCCTCTGTCTTGTCAGCGGCCAAGGGAACACCGAACCTGTCAGTGATTTCCCTCATTACCGACATGAGCCGCGCACACTCCGTGCTTCGTGCTCTCCCTACCAACAGAAAATCATCCAGGTAGTGGGCCACCGACCCATCCCCCGACGCCACCGTCACCACCCAATGAAGGAATGTGCTGAAACACTCGAACAACGAGCATGACAACGAACACCCCATCGGCAGGCACCTGTCCACATAGAATGCCCCCTCGAACTTCATCCCCATAAGCCTAAAGGCAGAGGGATGCAGTGGCAATAATCTGAAAGCTGACTCAATGTCTAGCTTTGCCATCAGGGCCCCTGGGCCCATCACTCGCACCAACGTCAGCGCCTCATCAAACGATTGATAGTGCACTGTACTTAGGTCCGGATCAATTGCGTCGTTTACTGACGCGCCCTTCGGGAAGGACAGGTGATGAATCAACCTGAACTTTCCTACCTCTTTTTTAGGTACCACCCCCAGGGGGGAGACCACTAGGTCGGCTATGGGCATAACTGCAAATGGGCCGGACACCCGGCCCATCGCAACCTCTTTAGCCAGTTTGTCCCTCACTACCTGTGGGAACTCATAGGCCGTCTTCAGGTTCCTATGAACCCCCGACCCCACAACCAAACCCCGCACTGGTATCTGAAAGCCCACACCCAGTCCGTCCCGGAGCAGCACCGCTGACTCCTGATCCGGGTAATCGGCCAGCCATGGCATCATGGCTGCCAGATTTAGCGGTGTTGGGGCCCTTAACTCCAGTTCCCGGCTTAACGGCCGGTCTGGCCTGTCCCTGCTCTTTTCTTTTTCCGCATTCCACACCTGGGTGGGGCCCCCCACAGTGCTTGCAGATGTGCCGAAAGGAACAGCTGCTCCCTCTGTCGCACAATCTGTCCTGGAATTTCCAGCACTCTCTACCCCTTCTACCTTGCTTCTGCCCAACCCGCCCCTGCACCTGACGCACTGGGGAGGGAAGGGGGGATGGCCCCTCCAATCCCAATTTGGACCACAGATGCATATCCTGTGTCCCAAAATGAAGCAGATGGTTGCCAACCATCTTTCTCCTGAAGGCCATGTCGTACTCCCGCCATGCGCCCTCCTTAAACCTGCCATGGATGTCTTCAATCGTGTCCTGGTATTTGAACAAGTTGTGCCCCTGTAAGGGCCACCTATCCACATAGCAGGACGCCAGGACCCTGAAGCATTTCAACCATTCTTCATAGGTTTCTGGCCTACGCACCCGTTTCGGACCGGATCCATCCAGGGCCCGCTCTTTGGCCCTGAACGCATCCAGTGAGAGCTCAAAAATATTGACGTAACGTCCCTCCTGAATTTTTTTAATAACTTTAGCCTTGAGATGGCCGTAAAGGGAGTGCACCAGGCAGGGATACGTGTCCCCCTGTGCCGCCACTTTGCGCGGGACTGGGGACTCCGAGGGCATGTTCTGGCCCGTTCCTGATGGCCCCACTATCCCCTCTGCCTGCCCTGTCCCTACAGACCTCCCCTTTGCCTGATTCGCTGCCATCTTTTTGATCCATCTAAACATCCTACGCTGCCCTTTTCCCACTAGCCCTAGGTCCTCCCCACTCTCAGAACCTGACCCGCTAGAAGAAGTGTCAGTGTCAGCGTGTGTAGTGTTTAGAACAAAGGACTCACCCACTGCAGGTCTGTCGGCGTCCGCCGCTGCCATCTGTACTGGGTCAGCCTCCTTCTGCTGTTCCCTGCTGGGCCCCGCCACCACCAGCGCACTAGATGGTCCAGCTGGTGACCTCATCTCTGCTGCCGATGTAACCTGGGGAGACAAAGCAACTTGGGGAGACATCTGGTTCACTGGAGGGTCCCCAACTGAGGCCCCCATCCTAGACCCCATCTGCCCCCCCCTTGTATTCATGCCCAGTGCGTTTGCCACTGCCCTAGAAATGATTGCCTCTTGAACAGGACCCCCCTGGGCGTTGTCACAGAACCCAGGACGGGCCATCATACCTGCATCACTCATAGCTGCTTGAACAGCCCTCCTTATCATGTCCTCCATACACACACCCTGGTTGTCATGCATTCCAGCCCTGTTTGCCAAGCCCTGTGTGTTCATAGGAGCCCCACACGCAGCACCATGCATACTTCCCACAAATTGCCTTGTGTTCCCAGCCCGTGTCATCCCCACATGCTCTCCAGCTAAGCTCCCCTGCTGCTGCCTTCTCACATTCACAGCTTGCATGCCATTCCTGTTTTCCACATGTGCCCTCAGCTCCCTTTGCGCAAGAGCGCTGGTTCCGGGCCTACTCGCCCTATCATTTGCCTCAGCCCTCTCCACATGTACTCCTCCTGTCCTCTGCGCCTGCGCGCTTGTCCCGGGCGTAACCGCCCCCTGTATCACTTCAGCCCTCTCAACATGCGTACCAGCCTGCCTCTGCGCATGCGCACTTGTTCCGGGCCTCACCGCTCCATCCTCCGCCAGCGCCGCACCCGCAAACCCAGGTAAGCGCCCTGAGGACCCCTGGACCCTCCCTGTGGCCGCCGGAGCCCCCCCCCCGCGAACCGGAGCCTCCCCAAGTTACCTGGGCTGCTCCGGTCGCGCGGTCCTCCTTCAACTCCTTCATTCCTCCCTCCAAGATGGCGGCCGCGATCCTCACTGGAAGCACGTGAGGAGGAACTCTCGCGAGAGCCGCCATCTGTGGAGGGAGGGCCTGCTGCTCACTCTGCAATCGGACCACGGTCCTCCATGCTCCCTCTGGCCGCCACCGCAGCCATCCCAGCCCGGCCCTGTGGAGATGGCACCACAACCGTGGCAAGGGATTGGGCCAGGGCCAGAACCGCCGCCATGGCAGCCGGCGGGAGAGCGGGCAACACTGCAGGCGTTAGGCCTAGCGCCCCATCTAATGCCCTTGGCTCCCCAGGCCCATAATCGAGGGCAGGCCCTGCCCCAGACGTTAGGCCCCCCTCCTTCTCAGGCCCCACTGCCGATACCGGGCCCTCAGCACGCCCCTCCAAGCTCCCCTGCTCCCCCCTGGCAACCTGCCTCCCCCTGGGGGATGAACAAACCCGGGGTAACCCAGGGGAAGGTGTACTACACCTCACATCAGGGCCCACAGTTAAATGGTGCCCCACACTAGTTTGGGCCTTACTACCAGTGCTAGGCCCACCTCCCCCACCTCTCTTAGGCCCTTTCCCTTTATTGAAACTCCTGCTAGGTGGGGTTTTTAGGGGTGTGGGGGGTACCGCATCATCTGACATGTCCTCCTCTCTCTGCATTGCAGGTCCCTTCTTCCTTGCTGCGACCTCCACAACCTCCCTAAAGCGCTTGGGAGGCACCGACTTCCTTCTAGATCTCTCCATCATTCAAGCCCTGAACCAAGAAAAACTTTCTCCTCGAAGTCTGGAACAGAAAGAGGCCGGATACACTGCTGCAGGACCCTATAAAGGTAAGCACAAACACCGCCTCCTCGCCTGCAACATTGTAACAAAAAACACCCTAGCATTCTCCAGACTTCAAGTTGGTAATCCCTTAATGTTGTTACTGGCCCACTAGAGGGCCCTCCACTCTCATTATTTGTGTATACGCACATTAGCACATAGATATATATTTATATAAGCATATGCATATATAGTTGTGTTTATTTGTGTATACGCACATTAGCACATAGATATATATTTATATAAGCATATACATATATAGTTGTGTTTATTTGTGTATACGCACATTAGCACATAGATATATATTTATATAAGCATATGCATATATATTTGTGTTTATTTGTGTACACGCACATTAGCACATAGATATATATTTATATAAGCATATGCATATATTTCTCCAACATAGGTGTGTCCGGTCCACGGCGTCATCCTTACTTGTGGGATATTCTCTTCCCCAACAGGAAATGGCAAAGAGCCCAGCAAAGCTGGTCACATGATCCCTCCTAGGCTCCGCCTTCCCCAGTCATTCTCTTTGCCGTTGTACAGGCAACATCTCCACGGAGATGGCTTAGAGTTTTTTGGTGTTTAAATGTAGTTTTTATTCTTCAATCAAGAGTTTGTTATTTTAAAATAGTGCTGGTATGTACTATTTACTCTGAAACAGAAAAGAGATGAAGATTTCTGTTTGTAAGAGGAAAATGATTTTAGCAACCGTTACTAAAATCGATGGCTGTTTCCACACAGGACTGTTGAGAGGAATTAACTTCAGTTGGGGGAAACAGTGAGCAGACTTTTGCTGCTTGAGGTATGACACATTTCTAACAAGACTTGGTAATGCTGGAAGCTGTCATTTTCCCTATGGGATCCGGTAAGCCATTTTTATTAAATGAGAATAAAGGGCTTCACAAGGGCTTTAAAGACTGGTAGACATTTTTCTGGGCTAAAACGATTGATATATAAGCATTTTTAATACTTCATAGTTTTGAGGAGTTATTTTATTCTTGGGAATTATGTAAAATAACCGGCAGGCACTGTATTGGACACCTTTTTCACTGGGGGCCTTCTCTAATCATAGGCAGAGCCTCATTTTCGCGCCTCTATTGCGCAGTTGTTTTTGGGAAGCAAGAAATGCAGATGCATGTGTGAGGAGCTCAGATACATAGAAAAAGCTTACCGAAGGCGTCATTTGGTATCGTATTCCCCTTTGGGCTTGGTTGGGTATCAGCAAAGCAGATACCAGGGACTGTATAGGGGTTAAATATAAAAACGTCTCCGGTTCCGTTATTTTAAGAGTTAAAGCTTTCAAATTTGGTGTGCAATACTTTTAAGGCTTTAAGACACTGTGGTGAAATTTTGGTGAATTTTGAACAATTCCTTCATACTTTTTCACATTTTCAGTAATAAAGTGTGTTCAGTTTAAAATTTAAAGTGACAGTAACGGTTTTATTTTAAAACGTTTTTTGTACTTTGTTATCAAGTTTATGCCTGTTTAACATGTCTGAACTATCAGATAGACTATGTTCTGTATGTGGGGAAGCCAAGGTTCCTTCTCATTTAAATAGATGTGATTTATGTGACACAAAATTTAGAGAAAATGATGCCCAAGATGATTCCTCAAGTGAGGGGAGTAAGCATGGTACTGCATCATCCCCTCCTTCGTCTACGCCAGTCTTGCCCACACAGGAGGCCCCTAGTACATCTAGTGCGCCAATACTCCTTACTATGCAACAATTAACGGCTGTAATGGATAATTCTATCAAAAACATTTTAGCCAAAATGCCCACTTATCAGCGAAAGCGCGACTGCTCTGTTTTAGAAAATACTGAAGAGCATGAGGACGCTGATGATATTGGTTCTGAAGTGCCCCTACACCAGTCTGAGGGGGCCAGGGAGGTTTTGTCTGAGGGAGAAATTTCAGATTCAGGGAAAATTTCTCAACAAGCTGAACCTGATGTGATTACATTCAAATTTAAATTGGAACATCTCCGCGCTCTGCTTAAGGAGGTGTTATCTACTCTGGATGATTGTGAGAATTTGGTCATCCCAGAGAAATTATGTAAGATGGACAAGTTCCTAGAGGTCCCGGGGCCCCCCGAAGCTTTTCCTATACCCAAGCGGGTGGCGGACATTGTAAACAAAGAATGGGAAAGGCCCGGCATACCTTTTGTCCCTCCCCCTATATTTAAGAAATTGTTTCCTATGGTCGACCCCAGAAAGGACTTATGGCAGACAGTCCCCAAGGTCGAGGGGGCGGTTTCTACTCTAAACAAACGCACTACTATCCCTATAGAAGATAGTTGTGCTTTCAAAGATCCTATGGATAAAAAATTAGAGGTTTTGCTTAAAAAGATGTTTGTTCAGCAAGGTTACCTTCTACAACCAATTTCATGCATAGTTCCTGTCACTACAGCAGCGTGTTTCTGGTTCGATGAACTAGAAAAGTCGCTCAATAAAGATTCTTCTTATGAGGAGATTATGGACAGAATTCATGCTCTCAAATTGGCTAACTCTTTTACTTTAGACGCCACTTTGCAACTGGCTAGATTAGCGGCGAAAAATTCAGGGTTTGCTATTGTGGCGCGCAGAGCGCTTTGGCTAAAATCTTGGTCAGCGGATGCGTCTTCCAAGAACAAATTGCTTAACATACCTTTCAAGGGGAAAACGCTGTTTGGCCCTGACTTGAAAGAGATTATTTCTGATATCACTGGGGGTAAGGGCCACGCCCTTCCTCAGGATAGGTCTTTCAAGGCTAAAAATAAACCAAATTTTCGTCCCTTTCGCAGAAACGGACCAGCCCCAAGTGCTACATCCTCTAAGCAAGAGGGTAATACTTCTCAAGCCAAGCCAGCCTGGAGGCCAATGCAAGGCTGGAACAAAGGTAAGCAGGCCAAGAAACCTGCCACTGCTACCAAGACAGCATGAGATGTTGGCCCCCGATCCGGGACCGGATCTGGTGGGGGGCAGACTTTCTCTCTTCGCTCAGGCTTGGGCAAGAGATGTTCTGGATCCTTGGGCGCTAGAAATAGTCTCCCAAGGTTATCTTCTGGAATTCAAGGGGCTTCCCCCAAGGGGGAGGTTCCACAGGTCTCAATTGTCTTCAGACCACATAAAAAGACAGGCATTCTTACATTGTGTAGAAGACCTGTTAAAAATGGGAGTGATTCATCCTGTTCCATTAGGAGAACAAGGGATGGGATTCTACTCCAATCTGTTCATAGTTCCCAAAAAAGAGGGAACATTCAGACCAATCTTAGATCTCAAGATCCTAAACAAGTTTCTCAAGGTTCCATCGTTCAAAATGGAAACCATTCGGACAATTCTTCCTTCCATCCAGGAAGGTCAATTCATGACCACGGTGGATTTAAAGGATGCGTATCTACATATTCCTATCCACAAGGAACATCATCGGTTCCTAAGGTTCGCCTTTCTGGACAAGCATTACCAGTTTGTGGCACTTCCATTCGGATTAGCCACTGCTCCAAGAATTTTCACAAAGGTACTAGGGTCCCTTCTAGCGGTGCTACGACCAAGGGGCATTGCAGTAGTACCTTACTTGGACGACATACTGATTCAAACGTCGTCCCTACCACAAGCAAAGGCTCATACGGACATTGTCCTGGCCTTTCTCAGATCTCACGGGTGGAAAGTGAACGTAGAAAAAAGTTCTCTATCTCCGTCAACAAGAGTTCCCTTCTTGGGAACAATAATAGACTCCTTAGAAATGAGGATTTTTCTGACAGAGGCCAGAAAATCAAAACTTCTAAGCTCTTGTCAAGTACTTCATTCTGTTCCTCTTCCTTCCATAGCGCAGTGCATGGAAGTAATAGGTTTGATGGTCGCGGCAATGGACATAGTTCCTTTTGCGCGAATTCATCTGAGACCTTTACAACTGTGCATGCTCAGTCAGTGGAATGGGGATTATACAGACTTGTCTCCGACGATACAAGTAGATCAGAGGACCAGAGATTCACTCCGTTGGTGGCTGACCCTGGACAACCTGTCACAGGGGATGAGCTTCCGCAGACCAGAGTGGGTCATTGTCACGACCGACGCCAGTCTGGTGGGCTGGGGCGCGGTCTGGGAACTCCTGAAAGCTCAGGGTCTTTGGTCTCGGGAAGAATCTCTTCTCCCGATAAATATTCTGGAACTGAGAGCGATATTCAATGCTCTCAAGGCTTGGCCTCAGCTAGCAAAGGCCAAATTCATACGGTTTCAATCAGACAACATGACGACTGTGGCGTATATCAACCATCAAGGGGGAACAAGGAGTTCCCTGGCGATGGAAGAAGTGACCAAAATCATTCAATGGGCGGAGACTCACTCCTGCCACTTGTCTGCAATCCACATCCCAGGAGTGGAAAATTGGGAAGCGGATTTTCTGAGTCGTCAGACATTTCATCCGGGGGAGTGGGAACTCCATCCGGAAATCTTTGCCCAAATTACTCAATTGTGGGGCATTCCAGACATGGATCTGATGGCCTCTCGTCAGAACTTCAAGGTTCCTTGCTACGGGTCCAGATCCAGGGATCCCAAGGCGACTCTAGTAGATGCACTAGTAGCACCTTGGACCTTCAACCTAGCTTATGTATTCCCACCGTTTCCTCTCATCCCCAGGCTGGTAGCCAGGATCAATCAGGAGAGGGCATCAGTGATCTTGATAGCTCCTGCGTGGCCACGCAGGACTTGGTATGCAGACCTGGTGAATATGTCATCGGCTCCACCATGGAAGCTACCTTTGAGACAGGACCTTCTTGTTCAAGGTCCGTTCGAACATCCGAATCTGGCCTCACTCCAACTGACTGCTTGGAGATTGAACGCTTGATTTTATCAAAGCGAGGGTTCTCAGATTCTGTCATTGATACTCTTGTTCAGGCCAGAAAGCCTGTAACTAGAAAAATCTACCATAAAATATGGAAAAAATATATCTGTTGGTGTGAATCTTAAGGATTCCCATGGAACAAGATAAAAATTCCTAAGATTCTATCCTTTCTTCAAGAAGGTTTGGAGAAAGGATTATCTGCAAGTTCTTTGAAGGGACAGATTTCTGCTTTATCTGTTTTACTTCACAAAAAGCTGGCGGCTGTGCCAGATGTTCAAGCTTTTGTTCAGGCTCTGGTTAGAATCAAGCCTGTTTACAAACCTTTGACTCCTCCTTGGAGTCTCAATTTAGTTCTTTCAGTTCTTCAGGGGGTTCCGTTTGAACCCTTACATTCCGTAGATATTAAGTTATTATCTTAGAAAGTTTTGTTTTTGGTTGCAATTTCTTCTGCTAGAAGAGTTTCAGAGTTATCTGCTCTGCAGTGTTCTCCTCCTTATCTGGTGTTCCATGCAGATAAGGTGGTTTTGCGTACTAAACCTGGTTTTCTTCCGAAAGTTGTTTCTAACAAAAACATTAACCAGGAGATAGTCGTGCCTTCTTTGTGTCCGAATCCAGTTTCAAAGAAGGAACGTTTGTTGCACAATTTGGATGTGGTTCGTGCTCTAAAATTCTATTTAGATGCTACAAAGGATTTCAGACAAACATCTTCCTTGTTTGTTGTTTATTCTGGTAAAAGGAGAGGTCAAAAAGCAACTTCTACCTCTCTCTCTTTTTGGCTTAAAAGCATCATCAGATTGGCTTACGAGACTGCCGGACGGCAGCCTCCTGAAAGAATCACAGCTCATTCCACTAGGGCCGTGGCTTCCACATGGGCCTTCAAGAACGAGGCTTCTGTTGATCAGATATGTAAGGCAGCGACTTTTTCTTCACTGCACACTTTTACTAAATTTTACAAATTTGATACTTTTGCTTCTTCTGAGGCTATTTTTGGGAGAAAGGTTTTGCAAGCCGTGGTGCCTTCCATCTAGGTGACCTGATTTGCTCCCTCCCATCATCCGTGTCCTAAAGCTTTGGTATTGGTTCCCACAAGTAAGGATGACGCCGTGGACCGGACACACCTATGTTGGAGAAAACAGAATTTATGTTTACCTGATAAATTACTTTCTCCAACGGTGTGTCCGGTCCACGGCCCGCCCTGGTTTTTTAATCAGGTCTGATAATTTATTTTCTTTAACTACAGTCACCACGGTATCATATGATTTCTCCTATGCAAATATTCCTCCTTTACGTCGGTCGAATGACTGGGGAAGGCGGAGCCTAGGAGGGATCATGTGACCAGCTTTGCTGGGCTCTTTGCCATTTCCTGTTGGGGAAGAGAATATCCCACAAGTAAGGATGACGCCGTGGACCGGACACACCGTTGGAGAAAGTAATTTATCAGGTAAACATAAATTCTGTTATTTGTGTTTATTTGTGTATACGCACATTAGCACATAGATATATATTTATATAAGCATATACATATATATAGTTGTGTTTATTTGTGTATACACACATTAGCACATAGATATATATTTATATAAGCATATGCATATATATTTGTGTTTATTTGTGTATACTCAAATTAGCACATAGATATATATTTATATAAGCATATACATATATATTTGTGTTTATTTGTGTACACGCACATTAGCACAAAGATATATATTTATATAAGCATATACATATATATTTGTGTTTATTTGTGTATACGCACATTAGCACATAGATATATATTTATATAAGCATATACATATATATTTGTGTTTATTTGTGTATACGCACATTAGCACATAGATATATATTTATATAAGCATATACATATATATTTGTCTTTATTTGTGTATACACACATTAGCACATAGATATATATTTATATAAGCATATGCATATATATTTGTGTTTATTTGTGTATACTCACATTAGCACATAGATATATATTTATATAAGCATATACATATATATTTGTGTTTATTTGTGTATACGTACATTAGCACATAGATATATATTTATATAAGCATATACATATATATTTGTGTTTATTTGTGTATACGTACATTAGCACATAGATATATATTTATATAAGCATATGCATATATATTTGTGTTTATTTGTGTATACTCAAATTAGCACATAGATATATATTTATATAAGCATATACATATATATTTGTGTTTATTTGTGTACACGCACATTAGCACATAGATATATATTTATATAAGCATATACATATATATTTGTGTTTATTTGTGTATACGCACATTAGCACATAGATATATATTTATATAAGCATATACATATATATTTGTGTTTATTTGTGTATACGCACATTAGCACATAGATATATATTTATATAAGCATATACATATATATTTGTCTTTATTTGTGTATACACACATTAGCACATAGATATATATTTATATAAGCATATGCATATATATTTGTGTTTATTTGTGTATACTCACATTAGCACATAGATATATATTTATATAAGCATATACATATATATTTGTGTTTATTTGTGTATACGTACATTAGCACATAGATATATATTTATATAAGCATATACATATATATTTGTGTTTATTTGTGTATATGTACATTAGCACATAGATATATATTTATATAAGCATATACATATATATTTGTGTTTATTTGTGTATACGCACATTAGCACATAGATATATATTTATATAAGCATATACATATATAGTTGTGTTTATTTGTGTATACGCACATTAGCACATAGATATATATTTATATAAGCATATGCATATATATTTGTGTTTATTAGTGTATACGCACATTAGCACATAGATATATATTTATATAAGCATATACATATATATTTGTGTTTATTTATGTATACTCACATTAGCACATAGATATATATTTATATAAGCATATACATATATATTTGTGTTTATTTGTGTATACGCACATTAGCACATAGATATATATTTATATAAGCATATGCATATATATTTGTGTTTATTAGTGTATACGCACATTAGCACATAGATATATATTTATATAAGCATATACATATATATTTACAGTTAAAACACAGTCCCCATAGACCGCTATGTAAAGGCACTTTTTTTTTCTAACAACCCACACCCAGTGACTTTTAAACCCTTTAAAACTTCCTCACTTCATCATGCTTTTTTATTGAAGAAAATAAAGATGCTCGTCTTTTAAATTTATATAGAATTACTTTCCACTTTATTTGGGGGGGGGCAATTTGGGCACATTTTTTTAAAAATTAAATTAACCAGAGATCTGACCTTTGGTTTATTGCACAAAGTGACCCCGCAAGCTTGGAGGGGGAGCATTAACCAACCACTTGAAATGGCTGGTTACTTTACATGCATCCGTAAACAGGCAAATTTGCACCTTTATGGGCACACGTTAAAGTAGTGCTCCACTTGTAATCTAGCCCTTAGTGTTTAATGTAGGTATGTTTAGTAAACAAATGTCATTATGGCCGCAGGTGGCAGCATTCTGCTATTTATGGCACTGGATTTAGTTGTGTAATAGTTAACACGATAGTACACAAATAAATCTGGTGCCTAAAATATTTCTCAACCTTCAGCCATATTCAGTATTCATTTAGTAAACAAGTGCCAGATAATGATATAGTTTCATGTCCCTTTAAAGTTCACTTCAGGGCAGCAATGCACTACTGGGAAGTTGAATACCTATGGTGAGCCAATGGCAGGAGGCATATGTGTGTAGCCAGCAATGCATTGCAGCTCCTGAGCCTACCTAGCTATTTTTCAACAAAGGATACAGAAAGAACAAAGTCAATTCAATAAAATGAAGTAAATTGAAAAGTATTTTAAAAGTAGTGCATTTTCTTTCTGAATCATGAACATTTCATTTTTACTTTTACGTCATAACAAGTGTTACAGTTTTATACCTACAGCTTTTCAACAATAGAGGCAGAACTATTAATGTAGAATAAATGCCCATGTAACATCTGGATCTTCTAAACTAGAGTTAAATCATTTAGATATATCTGACCAATTTAAATAAATGGTATTAACCCCTTCACTACTTTCAGAGAAAAACTTGCCCAAAATACCAGAGAATTTTTAGCATTTTTGAAAATAGAGCCTTGTTTTTTTTATTTAACTGTCAAAACTATATATATATATATATATATATATATATATATATATATATATATATATATATATATATATATAGTTTAAGTAGGCAACCCAAGGTATTGATTTAGGCCCATTTGGTATATTCCATGCCACCATTTCACCGCCAAATGCGATCGTATAAAAAAAATTGTAATTTTTTTCACAATCTTTGGGTTTCTCCCTGAAATTACTTACATATTGCTTGTGCAATCATGGCACAAATAGTTGTAAAAGCATCTTTGGGATCCCCTCTGTTCAGAAATAGCAGACATAGATGGGTTTGCCATTGCTTTTTGGTAATTAGAAGGCCATTAATTGCAGTGAAGGGGTTAATTATGAAGCTTGTAAGATTAATTTTAGCTTTCGTGTAGAGATTGCCCTCCTACCTGACACTTCCCACCCCCTGATCCCTCCCAAACAGCTTTCTTCCCTCCCCCACCCCCCACTGGTCACCCCATCTTAAAGGGACATTAAACCCAAACTTTTTCTTTCATAACTCAGATAGGGAATACAATTTTAAAACAACATTCCAATTTACTTATTATTTTATTATCTCATTTGCTTCATTCTTTAAATATCCTTTGTTCAAGAAATAGCAATTCACATGGGTGAGCCAATCACACGTGGCATCTATTTGTAGCCACCAATCAACAGTTACTGAGCCTATCTAGATATGCTTTTCAGCAAAGGATATCATGATAATGAAGCAAATTAGATAATAAAAGTAAATTAGAAAGTTGTTTAAATTTGCATGCTCTATCTAAATCATGAAAGAAAAAATGTGGGTTTCATGTCCCTTTAAGTACTAGCAGACAGTCTGCCAATAAAAAACATTAAAACTTTTTTTTTTAATATTTTTTTTCTCTCTCAAGTGTAGGATCCCCCTCAAACAGCTCTCTAACCCTCCCCTAGGGTTGCCACACGTCCCTTAAAATACAGAACACTTATAAGTTACACATGCTGCAGGGTGTGCAGGGAGGAACATGAATAGTGCTGTCCTGAAACACAATACATGTTCCTCGCTGCACACCCTGCCGCATGTGTAACTCATTAGTGTCCAGGAAAACATGGCTGAGGTGGCAACCTTACCCTCCCCCCTCTAACTATTGCCGCCATCATAGGTACTGGCAGGTCCCTTTTTTTAAAATTTATTTAAACAATTTTTATTTAATTTTTTTCTGTAGTGTAGTGGTCCTCTCCCCCTCCTGCGATCGATGTTCATTAACCCACTCTCTCACCCCAAACCCTTTTTTCTTAAATTTAGCTGCCCAATCCCTCCCTGTTCCTTTACATTTTGTTCTGTAGCGTAGGGCCCTCCCACTCCCTCCCCTTCCTCACTCCCTCCGCTATCGAGCCACCTCCCACCAACATCTCCTGCCAGCACCAGCAAAAGTTCATTGCAGACGGTGACACACACACAGTGTCACCGTCCGTCTGTAACGATGAGGCATCTGCCCTCATATGGAGCCTGAGCATATGCGGCAGATGCCTGGAGCTTTAGGAACTCTAGCTCTTGGCTGTAACTTAACATATACGTCTTGCAGAACGATAGCCAAAGTACCGCACAATGTATATATACATACGTATGGATGAAAGGGTGATAGGGACAGTTTATAAGAAAATGATTATTGTTTAAATAAAAAAATAGATAATCCCTTTATTACCTATTCCCCAGTTTTGCACAGCTTTATTACCTCTGTGATATATATATATAAAAAAGAAAATACCATCAGGTAGAAATAGACATATGTATTTATGAATAAATAGAACACACACATATATATATATATAGAGGCCCATTTATCAAGCTCCGAATGGCTTGACAGTAACAGCAGTTATGAAGCAGCAGTCTAAAGACCACTGATCCATAACCCTGTCCACCAGCTCTGAGCAGGCGGACAGACATCGCCGGAATTCAACCAGATCGAGTATGATCAGGTTGATTGACACCCCCTGCTGGCGGACGATCGTCCGCGAGTCTGCAGGGGGCGGAGTTGCACCAGCAGCTCACAAGAGCTGCTGGTTCAATGCTGAATATGGAGAGCGTTTTGCTCTCCACATACAGCCAGGTCTGGCGGACCTGATCCGCACTGTCGGATCAGGTCTGCCAGACCTTTGATAAATAGGCCTCCTATTCTTCTATGTGAAGAACATTGGAATGTGAAATATTTATATTTTCATGTCAGGTTAGCCGACTTTAGATTGAGATCGAATTTGCTTGCGAGTATACTGTTAGTTTTATTTTTTTCCACTTTTTTTGCTCCATTGACTTCTTTGGGGAATTGCGTTAAAGTGCTCAATATTATAACTTCAGCTTTTTACACGTGTTGGGTTTAGCGCGCAAGCAAAAATATTTTCTTTCAAGTTGTAATTTCATCACTAGTCAAAAAAGAAGAGAAGAGCGCAGGACCACTCTAAGAGTAAACGTTTTAATAATAGGGAATAAAGCGCAATATTAAAAAAATTAAACGTACAAGATAGTGGGTTAAAATAGGCACAATAAATATATCACCACAGTGTCCTCGACATCCAGTACTTTCAGATACAGTCTCAGTCCGCTTCTTATTCAACCTGTGCTGGCAGCGTGCAATGACACCTATTGACTTCCAGGAGAGCGGGTGTTTCAGAGTTATGTACGGCTGGTGTCGAATGAGGTTGATAGTACCTGTGTGAACGTAAAAAATCCTCAACGCGTTTCTTCTGTTTATGAACAGACTTCTTCAAGAGGTAATTTGATTTCTGCCCGATGCATACAAAAGACTTACTTCTAGTGGAGTTAGCGCTCGAGCAGGAGCGTTAAATACCGTTCCATGTGTAATCTGGCCCTTTATTTTTTTATAAATAAACCCTAAATGTTCCACGTTTCACTGAACCATTAATATTTTACATGCAATATATTCTTGACTTAACATTGCAGCTTTAAACCCCCCCCCCCCCCAAAAAAAAAAATACATTTCAGAATGTTTTCTGTTCCTAATAAGATTATAAAGCAAAATGAAATTATAATTATAATTATTTATGCAGGACAATTTCAGTACTGGCCACTAATAATGGTTTGTTACCTCGACACTAAGATATTTATTTATGTCTGTGAGTTCTGTGAGGCTCCCTCCTTTCTACTCCAAGACAGTGGCAGGTGACCTTGCGTCGGTTTAAGAAGACTGCGGCAGGCTGTTGGCGTAATCACAAATCAACATAAAGCTTGAAAGAAATCAAAGTGCTTGCAGAGCATTAAATATTCTGTTTACAGAGACTATAAGCCTGTCCTTGGCAATCCACATTCGCATCTAAATACTACACGCCCTTCCCATCACTAAGCTGTTTAACTCTCAAATTACCTCCAGCCCCAAAGGATTCTAAATAAATCAAATACATTGATTCTTTTTTTTTTTTTTTTTTTGCTTCAAACATAGCATAATATGTTTTATTCAGGCTTTTAAAATGAGACCACATATAAAGGAGTGCAGACTTGTATTTTCTAAAAACTATTTTAAAGGGGCAGTAAACTTACAAACTAATGTTATATAATTCTGCACAGTGGCAGATTTATACATTAAAGGATTTCAAAGTATTTTTATTTAAAAGTTAATTTATCCAGAACGCCGCTTCTTGCTCTACTGAGCGGGTCTAGTTTTTCCTCAGCACAACACTGTCTACTCAGTGTGCCCGGTCGCGCCTTTAAACTGAATGTAGCTCGCTCCTGCTACTAGACCTGAGCGGAAGCGAGCTACATTCAGTTTAATGGGGTGACTGGGCAGGCTGTAACTAGACAGCGTGTTGCCGCGATGCGCTGCGGAACAACTAGACCTGCTCAGTAGAGCAAGGAGCGGCGTTCTGGAAAAATGAACTATTAAATAAAATTTCTCTGCAATCCTTTAGCATGTGATTTTAAACAATGTTCTATTAATTTTTCTTTGTTCTTTTTTTTTTTGGAAAGCAGGGACATATATGCTTAGGAGTTGGCTCATTTCTAGAGCACCATCTGGCAGAGGTTTTGTAAGAATGTTATGTATTTGCAAGAACACTATATGGCAACACTATTTCCCATCATGCAGTGCTCCAGATGCCAGCCAAGGTTTCTCTTCAACACAGAATATCGTGAGAACGAAGCAAATTTGATAGAAGTAAATTGGAAAGTGTTGTAAAATTGTATGCTCTGTCTGAGGGCCTGATATTCAAATCATCGCTGACATGGAGAGAAATCAAGCAAAATCTTTGGGATTTTTTTTAGACCTTGTATTGTAATGTAGGAGTCTCTGTTTCACATAAAGAACACTACATAGCAACATAAACATTTCTCAAGATACAAATTTTTGTTTCTACTTTTTTTTGTTAGGACCTCTCTGCACCAACAAAACTTCTTAAATCATCTCACCTGAGCAGCAAGGTTTGGAATATCAGGCCCTAAATAACAAAATAAAATGTTTGGGTTTCCTATCCTTTTAAATCAGTGGCATCAAAGTACAGGCCCCAGGGCCAAATGCGGCCCTCAAGATAGTTTCATATGGCCCTCCCTCGTTTAATAGGTCAACCATTATTTGAGCTGTCAATTTTTTTAGGGTTCTAAGAGGTGCAACTAGTTGATATTCTATATAGGCACTCACAAGACAAATATAAAGACAAAGCATCCAGTGTAGACTCCTACCACACACTGCGTTGGGTAAATGTCACTTTTTACGTTGCTATACAGTTCCAAGATGATCACTTCACTTGGAACTTACAAGATAAATATACAACTGTGTATGTCTATTGTGGGCTACAACTACCACTATTCACTACTAAATGTCTCTTCCATTTCCTAATATATCCAGTTTCGGAGCACTTACTCAGTTTAAGCGGCCCCCATGGGAGAAGAACAGTTGGTCAGTGGCCCCCAGATACTTTCAGTTTGATACCCCTGTTTTAAATTAAACTTATAGAATGTGTAATTTTAATTAACTCCTGATATCAAAATTTGTTTTGTTCTCTAGATATACTTTGTGTTAAAGAAGAGACTTAAGAGCATAAATACACTACTGGGAGCTAGCTGAACAAACCTCGCAAACCAAAGCCATATATGTGTAGCCACTAATCACCATCTAGCTCCCAGTAGTGCATTGATGCTCCTGAGCTTACCTTGGTATGTTCTTCAACAAAGAAACCAAGAGAACATAGCAAATAAGATAACAGATGGGAATTGGAAAGTTGTTTAAAATTGCATGCTCTAGGTGGTTCTCAAAGTGGTCGATACTGCCCCCTGGGGGGCATTGGGTTTACTGAGGGGGCACTAATAGGCATAGGAGGTGGAAGGGGCACTGAGATTACCATAGGGGGTGCTAATAGGAAAGGAGTTGAAGGGGATGCTATTGGCCCCTTGAAAGAATAATTATAATTTTTTTCATGTAATTGGCAAGAGTCCATGAGCTAGTGACGTATGGGATATACAATCCTACCAGGAGGAGCAAAGTTTCCCAAACCTCAAAATGCCTATAAATACACCCCTCACCACACACACAATTCAGTTTTACAAAATTTGCCTCCTATGGAGGTGGTGAAGTTTGTGGAAGATTTCTACGTTGATATGCGCTTCTCAGCATTTTGAAGCCCAATTCCTCTCAGAGTACAGTGAATGTCAGAGGGACGTGGAGAGTATCACCTATTGAATGCAATGGTTTTCCTCACGGGGATCTATTTCATAGGTTCTCTGTTATCGGTCGTAGAGATTCATCTCCTACCTCCCTTTTCAGATCGACGATATACTCTCATATACCATTACCTCTACTAATAACTGTTTCAGTACTGGTTTGGCTATCTGCTATATGTGGATGGGTGTCTTCAGGTAAGTATGTTTTCATTACTTAAGACACTCTCAGCTATGGTTTGGCACTATATGTATTAATGTAAAATTATAAATATATGTATTGTACTTATATTTGCCATGAGTCAGGTTTATGTATATTTCCTTTTGCAGACTTTCAGTTTTAAAATTGGGAAAACATATTTAGGAAATTATTTTTTCTTACCTGGGGTATAGTCTTTTCTTCAAATTGACTGTTTTTCATTCATTTTCGAGGGCAAAATTAGGCATGCGAGGCCGCAAAATGCTGCCTCTTGGTGCAAGAATTTTTTTTTGAGCAAATGTACATTCGGTGATGCAAATTCGTCATTTCTGGGGTCTAGGTTGACGCCAGGTCTCCTTGCACAAGGTTGCGTCTGCCATGACGCGAGTTGCGTCATTTCCGGATGTTGTTACCGCCAAAAAATTTCAATTTGTGTTGTGCGTCATACTTGGCGCCAAATAATTTAATTATTTAAACCCCACTTCTGATATGCCTCTTGCCTTTTTCTATGCTCAAAGGGCTATGCTGTTTGCATTTTTTTCTCATTCCTGAAACTGCCATATAAGGAAATTGCTTCAACATGCTAATCATTTTATCTGTGATGCTATTTTTTTATATCAAAATTGATGTTAAATCTATGTCTTTAGCTATTTTAGCTAGAAGAGCTTTGTGGCTTGAGTATTGGAATGCTGACATGGTATTTAAGTCTAGATTACTATCTCTTTCTTTCCAAGGTAACAATTTATTTGGTTCTCAGTTGGATTCAATTATTTCAACTGTCACTGGGGTGAAGGGAGTTTTTTTTTTACCTCAGGATAAAAGATCTAAGGGTAAATCTAAAGCTTCTAATCATTTTCGTTCTTTTCAACAGAATAATGAACAGAAACCAAACCCATCCCCCAAAGAATCTGGTTCCAATTGGAAACCTTCTTCAAATTGGAATAAATCCAAGCCTTTTAAGAAACCAAAGCCAGCCCCCAAGTCTGCATGATGGTGCGGCCCTCATTCCAGCTCAGCTGGTGGGAGGCAGATTAAAATTTTTCCAAAACATTTGGGCAGATTCTGTCCAAAATCATTGGATTCAGAGTATTGTTTCTCAAGGGTATCAAATAGGATTCAGAGTAAGACCACCTGTGAGAAGATCTTTTTCTCATGCGTTCCAGCAAATCTAGTGAAGGCTCAGGCTTTTCTGAAGTGTGTTTCAGATCTAGAGCTTTCAGGGGTAATCATACCAGTTCCTTTTCAGGAAAAGGGTCTGGGGTTTTATTCAAATCTATTCATTGTTCCAAAGAAAGAAAATTCATTCAGGCCAGTTCTGGATCTGAAAATTTTGAATCGTTTTGTAAGAGTGCCAACTTTCAAAATGGTGACTATAAAGACTATTCTGCCTTTTGTTCAGCAAGGTCATTATATGTCCATGATAGACTTACAGGATGCATATCTTCATATTCCGATTCATCCAGATCACTATCGGTTTCTGAGATTCTCTTTTCTAGACAAGCATTACCAATTTGTCGCTCTTTCATTTGGCCTAGCGACAGCTCCAAGAATCTTTTCAAAGGTTCTCTGTGCCCTACTCTTGGTAATCAGAGAACAGGGTATTGCAGTGTTTCCTTATTTGGATGATATCTTGGTACTAGCTCAGTCTTTACATTCTGCCGAATCTCACACAAATCAACTCGTGTTGTTTCATCAAAGACATGGCTGGAGGATCAATTTACCAAAAAGTTCCTTGATTCCTCAGACAAGGGTCACCTTTTTAGGTTTCCAGATAGATTCAGTGTCGGAATTGGTTTCTTCTTGTTGGAACCTTCAGTCTCAATCATTTCCTTCAGTGGTTATGTGCATGGAAGTTTTAGGTCTCATGACTGCAGCATCAGACGTGATCCCCTTTGTTCGTTTTCATATTAGACCTCTCCAGCTTTGGATGCTGAAACAATGGTGCAGGGATTATAGAAAGATATCACAGTTAATATCCTTAAATCCCAATGTTCGACTCTCTCTGACTTGGTGGTTAGATCACCATCGTATATACCATTTTGTTTGTCTAACCTGGACTGTAATCACAACAGATGCAAGTATTTCAGGTTGGGGAGCTGTCTGGGGATTTCTGACAGCACAAGGGGTTTGGAAACCTAAAGAGGTGAGGTTACCAATCAATATTTTAGAACTCCGTACTATTTTCGGGGCTCTTCAGGTTTGGCCTCTGTTGAAAAGAGAACCATTCATTTGTTTTCAGACAGACAATATCACAACTGTGGCATATGTCAATCATCAGGATGGACTCACAGTCCCCTAGCTATGAAAGAAGTATCTCGGATACTTTCTTGGGCGGGAATCCAGCTCTTGTCTAATTTCTGTGGAAAATATACCAGGTGTAGACAATTGGGAAGTGGATTATCTCAGACATCAGACTTTACATCCGAGGGAGTGGTCTCTCCATCCAGATGTGTTTATTCAGATAGTTCACAGGTGGAGTCTTTCATAAATAGATCTGATGGCTTCCCATCTAAGCAAGAAACTTCCCAGGCACTTGACCAGGTCCGGGGATCCTCAGGCGGAGTAGTAGATGCGTTAGCAGTTCCTTGGTTTTACCAACCTGTTTATATCTTCCGGCCTCTAGTTCTTCTTCCAAGAGTGATCTCCAAGATCATCATGGAGCATCGTTTGTGTTTCTGGTAGCACCAGCATGGCCTCACAGGTTCTAGAATGTGGATCTTGTCTGGATGTCCAGTTGCCAACCTTGGCCACGTCCTTTAAGACCAGACCTTCTGTCTCAAGGACCGTTTTTCCATCATGACCATCATGATCTCAAATCATTAAATTTGAAGGTATGGAAATTGAACGCTTAGTGCTTAGTCATAGATGTTTCTCTGACCCAGTGATTCATACTATGTTACAGGCTCGTAAATCTGTTTCTAGGAAGATTTATTATTGAGTTTGGAAGACTTATATTTCTCCTGGCATTCTTTTAGAATTCCTAGAATCTTACAGTTCCTTCAGGATGGTTTGGATAAAGGTTTGTCTGCAAGTTCCTTGAAGGGACAAATCTCTTCTAGTCTATTTGTTGTCTTTTCTGGTCCTAAGAAAGGTCAGAAAGCTTCTGCCATTTCCTTGGCATCGTGGTTAAAGTTTTTGATTCATCAGGCTTATTTGGAGTCGGGTCAGGCCCCGCCTCAGAGAATCACAGCTCATTTTACTAGATCAGTTTCTACTTTGTGGGCTATTAAGAATGAAGCTTCATTTGATCAGATTTGCAAAGCAGCAACTTGGTCTTCTTTGCATAAATTTACTAAATTCTACCGTTTTTATGTATTTGCCTCTTCGGAAGCAGTTTTTGGTAGAAAGGTTCTTCAGGCAGCTGTTTCAGTTTGATTCCTCTTCTTATGTTTTAAGTTTTTTCTTTTCAATTATGAGAAAAACTTATTTTTTTGGATGTGGATTTAATTTTTTCAGCGGAAAATGGCTATTTTTATTTTTATCTCTCCCTTTTCTAGCGACTCTTCTGTAGAGTTCCACATCTTGGGTATTAATATCCCATACGTCACTAGCTCATGGACTCTTGCCAATTACATAATTTATGTAAGAATTTACCTGATAAATGCATTTCTTTCATATTGGCAAGAGTCCATGAGACCCACCCTTTTTATGGTGGTTATGTTTTTTTGTATAAAGCACAATTATATTTCCAGTTCCTTTTCTTGATGCTTTTTACTCCTTTTTCTATCACCCCACTACTTGGCTATTCGTTAAACTGAATTGTGGGTGTGGTGAGGGGTGTAGTTATAGGCATTTTGATGTTGGGGAAACTTTGCCCCTCCTGGTAGGATTGTATATCCCATACGTCACTAGCTCATGGACTCTTGCCAATATGAAAGAAATTAATTTATCAGGTAAGTTCTTACATAAATTATGTTAAGATGCACAAAGCAAACAATTTCTCAATTTGTATTTGCAATTTTACTGCTCTTTGCCTTCAAGGCATTTTCTTCTATAGTTCAGCTTTATCAGCAACTTGCACTTTCTCTCACTAGGGTTAATTGCAGCCACTTGTACTGTGTAGGATTGCATTCTTTGGCCATCGTTGTACATTAGCACAGATTATTAACATTTACTGCACAGTATAGAATAATTGTGTAGTAGCAGGAAACACAGTAAAAGCATGTTGTGCTTGTCTAAGTAATTTTGTACACAGTCAACTATCTAGCGGCTAGATTTAGAGTTTTGTCGGTAACGACCCGCGCAGCTAACGCTGGCTTTTTTCTGGCCGCACCTTTAAAATAACTCTGGTATTGAGAGTCCACAGAATGGCTGCGTTAAGCTCCAAAAAAGGAGCGTATAGCATATTTAACGCAACTTCAACTCTCGATACCAGAGTTGCTTACGGACGCGGCCAGCCTCAAAAACGTGCTTGTGCACGATTCCCCCATAGGAAACAATGGCGATTCCCCCATAGGAAACAATGGGGCTGTTTGAGCTGAAAAAAACCTAACACCTGCAAAAAAGCCGCGTTCAGCTCCTAACGCAGCCCCATTGTTTCCTATGGGGAAACACTTCCTACGTCTGCACCTAACACTCTAACATGTACCCCGAGTCTAAACACCCCTAACCTTACACTTATTAACCCCTATTCTGCCGCCCCCGCTATCGCTGACCCCTGTATATTATTTTTAACCCCTAATCTGCCGCTCCGTAAACCGCCGCTACTTACATTATCCCTATGTACCCCTAATCTGCTGCCCCTAACACCGCCGACCCCTATATTATATTTATTAACCCCTAATATGCCCCCCACAATGTCGCCTCCACCTGCCTACACTTATTAACCCCTAATCTGCCGACCGGACCTGAGCGCTACTATAATAAAGTTATTAACCCCTAATCCGCCTCACTAACCCTATAATAAATAGTATTAACCCCTAATCTGCCCTCCCTAACATCGCCGACACCTAATTTCAATTATTAACCCCTAATCTGCCGACTGGAGCTAACCGCTATTCTAATAAATGTATTAACCCCTAAAGCTAAGTCTAACCCTAACACTAACACCCCCCTAAATTAAATATAATTTTAATCTAACAAAATGAATTAACTCTTCTTAAATAAATTATTCCTATTTAAAGCTAAATACTTACCTGTAAAATAAATCCTAATATAGCTACAATATAAATTATAATGATATTAAAGCTATTTTAGGATTAATATTTATTTTACAGGTAACTTTGTATTTATTTTAACCAGGTACAATAGCTATTAAATAGTTAAGAACTATTTAATAGCTAAAATAGTTCAAATAATAACAAATTTACCTGTAAAATAAATCCTAACCTAAGTTACAATTAAACCTAACACTACACTATCAATAAATAAATTAAATAAAATACCTATAATTATCTACAATTAAACCTAACATTACACTATCAATAAATAAATTAAATACAATTCCTACAAATAAATACAATGAAATAAACTAGCTAAAGTACAAAAAATAAAAAAGAACTAAGTTACAAAAAATAAAAAAATATTAACAAACATTAGAAATATATTACAACAATTTTAAACTAATTACACCTACTCTAAGCCCCCTAATAAAATAACAAAGCCCCCCAAAATAAAAAAAATGCCCTACCCTATTCTAAATTACTAAAGTTCAAAGCTCTTTTACCTTACCAGCCCTGAACAGGGCCCTTTGCGGGGCATGCCCCAAGAAGTTCAGCTCTTTTGCCTGTAAAAAAAAACATACAATACCCCGCCCCAACATTACAACCCACCACCCACATACCCCTAATCTAACCCAAACCCCCCTTAAATAAACCTAACACTAAGCCCCTGAAGATCTCCCTACCTTGAGTCCTATCAGCCAATTGGAATTCGAGGGACGCCATCTTGGATGACGTCATTTAAAGGAACCGTCATTCGTCGTTCAGTCGTTGGCCAGGATGGATGTTCCGCGTCGGAGGTCTTCAGGATGCTGCCGCTCCGCTCCGGATGGATGACGATAGAAGATTCCGCTTGGATGAAGACTTCAATCGGATGGAAGACCTCTTCTGCCCCGCTTGGATGAAGACTTCTACCGGATGGAGGACCTCTTCTTGCTCCGCTTGGATGAAGAATTTGGCTCAGCTGGGTGAAGACGACTCAAGGTAGGGAGATCTTCAGGGGCTTAGTGTTAGGTTTATTTAAGGGGGGTTTGGGTTAGATTAGGGGTATGTGGGTGGTGGGTTGTAATGTTGGGGGGAGGTATTGTATGTTTTTTTTACAGGCAAAAGAGCTGAACTTCTTGGGGCATTTTTTTATTTTGGGGGGCTTTGTTATTTTATTAGGGGGCTTAGAGTAGGTGTAATTAGTTTAAAATTGTTGTAATATATTTCTAATGTTTGTAAATATTTTTTTATTTTTTGTAACTTAGTTCTTTTTTATTTTTTGTACTTTAGTTAGTTTATTTCATTGTATTTATTTGTAGGAATTGTATTTAATTTATTTATTGATAGTGTAGTGTTAGGTTAATTGTAGATAATTATAGGTATTTTATTTAATTTATTTATTGATAGTGTAGTGTTAGGTTTAATTGTAACTTAGGTTAGGATTTATTTTACAGGTAAATTTGTAATTATTTTAACTATTTTAGCTATTAAATAGTTCTTAACTATTTAATAGCTATTGTACCTGGTTAAAATAAATACAAAGTTACCTGTAAAATAAATATTAATCCTAAAATAGCTATAATATAAATATAATTTATATTGTAGCTATATTAGGATTTATTTTACAGGTAAGTATTTAGCTTTAAATAGGAATAATTTATTTAAGAAGAGTTAATTAATTTCGTTAGATTAAAATTATATTTAATTTAGGGGGTATTAGTGTTAGGGTTAGACTTAGCTTTAGGGGTTAATACATTTATTAGATAGCGGTGAGCTCCAGTCGGCAGATTAGGGGTTAATAATTGAAGTTAGGTGTCGGCGATGTTAGGGAGGGCAGATTAGGGGTTAATGCTATTTATTATAGGGTTAGTGAGGCGGATTAGGGGTTAATAACTTTATTATAGTAGCGGTGCGGTCCGCTCGGCAGATTAGGGGTTAATAAGTGTAGGCAGGTGGAGGCAACATTGAGGGGGCAGAGTAGGGGTTAATAAATATAATATAGGGGTCGGCGGTGTTAGGGGCAGCAGATTAGGGGTACATAGCTATAATGTAGGTGGAGGCTCTTTGCGGTCGGCAGATTAGGGGTTAATTATTGTAGGTAGCTGGCTGCGATGTTGTGGGGGGCAGGTTAGGGGTTAATAAATATAATATAGGGGTCGGCGGTGTTAGGGGCAGCAGATTAGGGGTACATAAGTATAACGCAGGTGGCGGTCGGCAGATTAGGGGTTAAAAAAATTTAATCGAGTGTCGGCGATGTGGGGGGGGCCTCGGTTTAGGGGTACATAGGTAGTTTATGGGTGTTAGTGTACTTTAGAGCACAGTAGTTAAGAGCTTTATAAACCGGCGTTAGACCAGAAAGCTCTTAACTACAGGGAGTGCAGAATTATTAGGCAAGTTGTATTTTTGAGGATTAAAAAACTCATTAATATCAAAGCTGAATAGTTTTGGAAGTAGTTTTCAGTTTGTTTTTAGTTATAGCTATTTTAGGGGGATATCTGTGTGTGCAGGTGACTATTACTGTGCATAATTATTAGGCAACTTAACAAAAAACAAATATATACTCATTTCAATTATTTATTTTTACCAGTGAAACCAATATAACATCTCAACATTCACAAATATACATTTCTGACATTCAAAAACAAAACAAAAACAAAATCAGTGACCAATATAGCCACCTTTCTTTGCAAGGACACTCAAAAGCCTGCCATCCATGGATTCTGTCAGTGTTTTGATCTGTTCACCATCAACATTGCGTGCAGCAGCAACCACAGCCTCCCAGACACTGTTCAGAGAGGTGTACTGTTTTCCCTCCTTGTAAATCTCACATTTGATGATGGACCACAGGTTCTCAATGGGGTTCAGATCAGGTGAACAAGGAGGCCATGTCATTAGATTTTCTTCTTTTATACCTTTTCTTGCCAGCCACGCTGTGGAGTACTTGGACATGTGTGATGGAGCATTGTCCTGCAGGAAAATCATGTTTTTCTTGAAGGATGCAGACTTCTTCCTGTACCACTGCTTGAAGAAGGTGTCTTCCAGAAACTGGCAGTAGGACTGGGAGTTGAGCTTGACTCCATCCTCAACCCGAAAAGGCCCCACAAGCTCATCTTTGATGATACCAGCCCAAACCAGTACTCCACCTCCACCTTGCTGGCGTCTGAGTCGGATTGGAGCTCTCTGCCCTTTACCAATCCAGCCACGGGCCCATCCATCTGGCCCATCAAGACTCACTCTCATTTCATCAGTCCATAAAACCTTAGAAAAATCAGTCTTGAGATATTTCTTGGCCCAGTCTTGACGTTTCAGCTTGTGTGTCTTGTTCAGTGGTGGTCGTCATTCAGCCTTTCTTACCTTGGCCATATCTCTGAGTATTGCACACCTTGTGCTTTTGGGCACTCCAGTGATGTTGCAACTCTGAAATATGGCCAAACTGGTGGCAAGTGGCATCTTGGCAGCTGCACACTTGACTTTTCTCAGTTCATGGGCAGTTATTTTGCGCCTTGGTTTTTCCACACGCTTCTTGCAACCCTGTTGACTATTTTGAATGAAACGCTTGATTGTTCGATGATCACGCTTCAGAAGCTTTGCAATTTTAAGAGTGCTGCATCCCTCTGCAAGATATCTCACTATTTTTTTTACTTTTCTGAGCCTGTCAAGTCCTTCTTTTGACCCATTTTGCCAAAGGAAAGGAAGTTGCCTAATAATTATGCACACCTGATATAGGGTGTTGATGTCATTAGACCACACCTCTTCTCATTACAGAGATGCACATCACCTAATATGCTTAATTGGTAGTAGGCTTTTGAGCCTATACAGCTTGGAGTAGGACAACATGCATAAAGAGGATGATGTGGTCAAAATACTCATTTGCCTAATAATTTTGCACTCCCTGTACTGACTTTTTTCTGCGGCTGGAGTTTTGTCGTTAGATTTCTAACGCTCACTTCAGCCACGACTCTAAATACCGGAGTTAGGAAGATCCCATTGAAAAGATAGGATACGCAATTGACGTAAGGGGATCTGCGGTATGGAAAAGTCGCGGCTGAAAAGTGAGCGTTAGACCCTTTTTTGAATGACTCCAAATACCGGCGGTAGCCTAAAACCAGCGTTAGGAGCCTCTAACGCTGGTTTTCACGGCTACCGCCAAACTCCAAATCTAGGCCTAGGGTTTTTAAGTCTTATGTAATGCAGATTATTTCTGATGACAGAACACTTTGGTAAGTAGAATAAACTTTTTATAAAGCTAATCTATTAATGCAGTAGTACATCTATGCCCCAAGCAAAGAAATCAACTCCAGATCTCCAACTAACATTTTTTTTTAACAGTTAAGTTACTAAATGTGGTTTATAAGACTAAATGTACAGTGACTATCAATTTTAAAAAGCTGATATTAAAAGATAACGATAATACAGTTTTAATAAAATGTAAAAATATATATATATATTTATTTACGTTTAATTGCTATTCCTTTAAAATAGTAAAATAGTAACATAGTAGATGAGGTTGAAAAAAGACCGAAGTCCATCGAGTTCAACCTATACAAACTAAAAAACTTACAAAAAGCTCCAGTTAAATTTAAATAATCCCCACTACAAGGTGATCCATTTAATACTACTAGCATTCATATCTATGCATTTTGTTTATAGACAACAATATATCCAAACAATTTTTAAATGTATCTAGGGTATTGGAATTCACTACCTCCTATGGTAATGAGTTCCACAATTTTATTGCTCTTACCGTGAAAAAACGTTTCAGTTGCAGGAGATTAAATCTCCACAAACAATTTTCTTGTAATAAACAGAGCTTCTACCATCTCTGTATATGGGCCTTGAATATATTTATATAAAGTAATCATGTCACCTCTCAAGTGCCTTTTTGCTAAAGAAAACGGACCCAGTTTGGCTAGCCTCTCCTCGTAGCTTAAATTTTCCAATCCCCTTAAGTTTTGTGGCCGTCTATGATTATGAACCTTTTCTAGTTCTGCAATTTCATTTTTTTGCAATTGGTCCCCAGAACTGCACTCCATAATCAAGGTGAGGTCTTACCAGGGCTTTATATAGTGACAGAATTATGCTTTCTTCCCTTGAATCAATGCCTCTTTTAATACATGCTAGTATCTTATTAGCCTTTGAAGCTGCCGCCCTGCATTGTGCACCCATCTTTAGCTTGTTATCTATTACTACTCCCAAATCCCTTTCCTCCTCTGTTTGGCTAAGTCTTGTCCCATTTAAATAATACGTTGCCTGCTTATTTTTACTTCTAAAATGTAGAACCTTGCATTTTCCCGTATTAAATCTAATTTTCCATTTACCTGCCCATACTTCTAATTTTTGCAGATCCCTTTGTAACGAAAGTTCATCCTGCTCTGACCTAATGACCTTACTTAACATAGTATTATCTGCAAAAATAGAGATGTCGCTATTTAATCCTTGCTCCAAGTCATTTATAAAAATATTAAAAAGTACAGGGCCCAGTACTGATCCCTGGGGACTTCACTGATTACCTTTGTCCAATCTGAGTATGATCCATTTACTACTACTCGTTGCTCCCTATCTTTTATCCAGTTATTTATCCATGAGCTAACATTTTCAGCTATTCCCAGTCCCTTAATTTTGTGCAATAATTTCTCGTGTGGCACTGTATCAAACGCCTTTGCAAAATCTAAGTATATCACATCAACTGATTTCCATTTATCTATATTTTTACTTACTTCCTCATAGAATCTAATTAGATTAGTTTGACATGATTTATTTCTCATATAACCATGCTGATTAGAACTCATAATCTTGTTTACACGAATATGCTCATCAATATAATCCCTTATAATCCCTTTAAATATCTTCCCACTATTGATGTCAGACTAACTGGTCTATAGCTTCCTGGATCATCCCTGCTTCCCTTTTTGAAGAGTGGCACCACATCAGCTTTACGCCAATTCTGGGGTACTATGCCTGAGGATAATGAGTCTTGAAAAATTAAGAGTAGATGTTTGTCTATAACAGTGCTAAGTTCCCTTAACACCCTTGGGTATATTCCATCTGGGCCTAGAGTTTTATTTACCTTAATATTATCCATTTTTTTTCCTGATATCCTCTATACATAACCCGGTTAATGGTATGGGCTGGCATGTTCTATTTTGTTCCAAAGTATCATCCAATGGTTCCACTCTTGTGTATACTGAAGACAAAAACTGGTTTAGTACTGCAGCCTTCTACCTGTCATTATTTATCATGCTACTCTCCAGACATTTTAATGTACCTATATTGTCTCTTAGGTTTTTTTGCTATTTATGTACTTAAAGAACCTATTAGGGTTAGACTTAGAATCCTTTGCAATTCATTTTTCATTTTCAATTTTGGCTAATTTGATTGCTTTTTTGCATGCTTTGTTACATTCCTAATTTAAATGCCCTACGTGTTTTCCTAATTTCTCTTAACACATTTATATTCAGCCACATTGGCTTTGATTTTTTATTTTTATAACCATATGGTATTTGTTGATATGTATATTTAACAAAGTTTTAAATGTTATCCATTTATCCTCTGTATTTTTATTAGAGAATATGTTGCCCCAATTTATGTTATTTAATGATTTCCTTAAATCATTGAATTTTGCTTTCTTAAAATTAAAAGTCTTAGTTAAACGTTTAAGACACTGCTTATGAAACAAGATTTCAAATGTTACCATGTTATGATCACTGTTACCCAAATGTTCTTTAACTTCTATGTTTGATATTATATCTGTATTGTTTGATAGCACTAAATCCAATATAGCGTTACTCCTAGTTTGCTCTTCCATTAATTGTGACAAGAAGTTATCCCTGAGAACATTTAAAAATCTATCCCCCTTAACTGAATTACTAATTTTATTGGCCCAGTTTATATCAGGGTAGTTAAAATCTCCCATAATTACAGCACTGTTATTAGCAGCCTTACCTATTTGCATTAGTAGTTGGGTTTCCTCCAGGTCACTAATGTTGGGGGGCTTGTAGCATGCTCCTAGTAATATTTTTTTAGGATTTTTCCCCCCACTCTTTATTTCCACCCACAGGGTCTCTACATTGTCGCCTGTATCATAAATATCTTCCGTTATTGTAGGTTTAAGGTTAGGTTTAATATACATGAAGATTCATCCACCCCTTTTATTGTTCCTGTCCCTCCTAAATAAAGTATACCCCTCTAAGTTAACTGCCCATGCATGTGAATCATCCCACCAAGTTTGTTATACTGATAACATAATAGTCCTCTTCTGCAACTAAGAGTTCTAGCTCCCCCATTTTACCTGTCATGCTTCTTGCATTTGTTGTCATACATTTAATTTTAATGTGTTTTCTGCTGATACTTGGTGTGCTTTCCTCTATACTTTCTAATGTGACATTTCTTAAGTCATCCCTTCCTTGAGATATTAAAGGAGTGACATATTCACAGACTGATCTCCCTGTTCTATTGTGTTCTAACTGACCCTCCCCCCCTTTGCCTAGTTTAAAAGATTCTCTAAATGTGCTACCATCCTTTTCCCTAACACACCTGCACCCATGTCATTCAGGTGCAATCCATCCTTACTGTACAAATTGTACCCAAGTGAAAAGTCAGCCCTGTGCTCTAAAAAGTCAAACCCCTCATTTTTACACCATGTTTTTAACCATGAATTAACAGACCTTAGCTCCTTCTGCCTTATTGAGTTAGCACATGGCACTGGTAATATCTCAGAAAATATTACTTTGGATTTCCTTGCTTTAAGCTTGCTACCTAACTCCCTGAAGTATTTTTTTAGAACTCTCCATCTCCCGCTGATTCCTTCATGTACCATAAATGCAGGAGCAGACCCACATCCCTCTAACAATCTATCAATACACTCCACAATATGCCAAACACGAGCCCCTGGAAGACAGCAAACTATTTAGAGGGTCTGGATGAAAAATTACCCTATGAACCTTCCTAATAATAGTCTCCTACCACCAAAATCTGCCTCAGTCCCTGACTTGTATGCCCCTCTTCCATGACTGAAGAACTGTTAACTATAGTATGCCACTCTACCATGTCTGATGGACTGGCCACCATAGTATGCTTCTCTTCCACGGCTAATTCACTATACTAGGCAACACAGCCCTCTCTGACACTGCCACCCCTGAACTGATATCTCCAACATCTTTGCTTAATCTGGCAAATCTGTTGGGGTGTACCAGCTCAGAACTGACTTGTCTCTGCCGCTTACCTTTACCTCGCCCTCTGACTGTGACCCAGCTAGATTCTGGAGTCTCCTCATCTGAATCCTCCCCATTCCCACTGCTAGAACCATTAACAACCAGCTCAGAACACTTTGAATTGTTTTAGATTGTATTGTGTCAATATCTTTATTCTGAGTTGTGCATTTCTGGTCTGAATATTATTTTTATGGGTTACGTTAGGGGGCGGCAATTGTGAGTTTATAAAAAGGGGCGGTGACCGGAATTGTGAAAGATTTGGGGTTTCATGTCCCTTTAACTTTCCATTTAGCTTTTTCATTGCAAAAGTTTACATTAACTTACCAGCCTTACTTTACCCTCACACAACACTTTCTACCCTAGGATTTTTTTATTTTTAAATTGATAATGTAAAATGGCATTAAACTGTAATGGCATTTTATAAGCTTAGTATTGAGGCTACTCCAATATATTAGGATACAAAAAGGATTTAGGGCTTTAAGCACAGTGTAGAATTACACACTTAATATATAAAAGGAGTAAGAGTTAAAACTAAAACACTTTATTGAAATCGTGGACAAGGACACAACATTGATCTAAGCTTGGGTGCTTGGAATAGGTATATCATGACCATTCTTCATTTTTGAGTAGTACCTAATAGTGATGTCGCGAACATAAAATTTTAGGTTCGCGAACGTGAACTTCCGCAAATGTTCGTGAACGGGTGAACCGCCATAGACTTCAATAGGCAGGTGAATTTTAAAACCCATAGGGACTCTTTCTGGCCACAATAGTGATGGAAATGTTGTTTCAAGGGGACTAACACCTGGACTGTGGCATGCCGGAGGGGGATCCATGGCAAAACTCCCATGGAAAATTACATAGTTGATGCAGAGTCTGGTTTTAATCCATAAAGGGCATAAATCACCTAACATTCCTAAATTGTTTGGAATAACGTGCTTTAAAACATCAGGTATGATGTTGTATCGATCAGGTAGTGTAAGGGTTACGCCCGCTTCACAGTTACAGACCAAACTCCCGCAGCGGGTACAACATCTAAATAGTTTCTAAATTTTGTCCTGAGTTTAGAAATACCCAATGTTAACATGTTCTTTGCTTTTTTTGCAAGTTATAGGGAAATAAATACAAGTAGCACTTTGCTATTTTAAAACCACTTTTTTTCAAAATGAGCGCTAGTTACATTGGAACCCTGATATCTGTCAGGAATACCTGAATATCCCTTGACATGTATATATTTTTTTTTTTAGAAGACATCCCAAAGTATTGATCTAGGCCCATTTTGGTATATGTCATGCCACCATTTCACCGCCAAATGCGATCAAATAAATAAAAAATTGTTCACTTTTTTACAAACTTTAGGTTTCTCACAGAAATTATTTACAAACAACTTATGCAATTATGGCATAAATGGTTGTAAATGCTTCTCTGGGATCCCGTTTGTTCAGAAATAGCAGATTTATATGGCTTTGGCGTTGCTTTTTTGTAATTAGAAGGCTGCTAAATGCCACTGCGCACCACACGTGTTTTATGCCCAGCAGTGAAGGGGTTAATTAGGGAGCATGTAGGCAGCTTGTAGAGTTAATTTTAGCTTAAGTGTAGTGTAGTAGACAACCCAAAGTATTGATCTAGGGCCATTTCGGTATATTTCATGCTACCATTTCCCCGCCAAATGCGATCAAATAAAAAAAAATTGTTCACTTTTTCACAAACTTTTGGTTTCTCACAGTAATTATTTACACACATCTTATGCAATTATGGCATAAATGGTTGTAAATGCTTCTCTGGGATCCCCTTTGTTCAGAAATAGCAGACTTATATGGCTTTGGCGTTGCTTTTTGGTAATTAGAAGGCTGCTAAATGCCACTGCGCACCACACGTGTTTTATGCCCAGCAGTGAAGGGGTTAATTAGGGAGCATGTAGGGAGCTTGTAGAGTTAATTTTAGCTTAAGTGTAGTGTAGTAGACAACTCAAAGTATTGATCTAGGCCCATTTTGGTATATTTAATGACACCATTTCACCGCCAAATGCGATCAAATTTAAAAAAAACTTAAATTTTTTCGCAATTTTAAGTTTCTCACTGAAATTATTTACAAACAGCTTGTGCAATTATGGCACAAATGGTTGTAAATGCTTCTCTGGGATCCCCTTAGTTCAGAAATAGCAGACATATATGACTTTGGCGTTGTTTTCTGGTAATTAGAAGGCCGCTAAATGCTGCTGCGCATCACACATGTATTATGGCTAGCAGTGAAGGGGTTAATTAGGTAGTTTGTAGGGAGCTTGCAGGGTTAATTTTAGCTTTAGTGTAGAGATCAGCCTCCCACCTGACACATCAGACCCCCTGATCCCTCCCAAACAGCTCCCTTCCCTCCCCCACCCCACAATTCTCCCCGCCATCTTAAGTACTGGCAGAAAGTCTGACAGTACTAAAATAAAAGGTTTTTAAATCTTTTTTATTTTTTTAGCATATTTACATATGCTGTGGTGTAGCATCCCCCCTTAGCCCCCAACCTCCCAGACCCCCCCCAAAACAGCTCTCCAACCCTCCCCATCTGCCTTATTGGTGGCCATCTTGGGTACTTGTAGCTGTCTGCCAGTACCCAGTTTGCAAAAAAAAGTAGTTTTTTCTGGGTTTTTTTTTTTGTAGTTTAGCTTCCCCCCCCCCCACAGACCACCCCCCACAGACCAACCCCCACCACCTGCCACACCAGATATGAGTGGTGGCACTGGGCAAGTGGGCACAGTATACGCTGTGAGCCTGACACACACGCTGGCAGGCAAGCAACTGCAGACTGATGTTCTAGCCCTAAAAAGGGCTTTTTGGGGTGCTGTCCTTACAGCAGAGATCAGATGAGTCCTTCAGGACTGTAGTGGATACTGAATACACTAGCCTAGCTATCGATTTCCCTATTAAATCAGAAGCAGCTACACTGTCCCTCCTCTCACTAAGAATGCAGCTTCCGAATGAATCTAAAATGGATGCTGTCCAGTAGTTGGGAGGGTCTGGGAGGGAGAGTCTGCTGCTGATTGGCTGGAATGTGTCTGCTGACTGTGAGGTACAGGGTCAAAGTTTACTCAATGATGACGAATATGGGGTGGATCAAACATTGCATATGTTCGCCCGCCGCGGCGAACGCAAACATGCTATGTTCGCCGGGAACTATTTGCCGGCAAACTATTCGCGACATCATTACCCCAACACTAAATTAAAAATAGGCCAGGCCTGCATGCTTCCTGGGGGTTACCCAGCCAGCCGATTTCTCACTAGTATCCCTATTGCTAGTAAAGCATCACACATATAGGGAATTGATACATTAATCTCTTTCCAGTCATGACCATGTATTGCATTCAATTTACAGTAACAACCTCATGTTACTATGCCCTGACAAAGTCACCCTTTCTAGTGATGAAACGTGTTGGTGGGCGGGGTCTGGAGGGAAGGGTGTGTGAAGTTTGTTTGGTGCACATACGGTGGATACAGAGTTACTAATTTAATTTATTTACATAGTAACATGAGGTTGTTACTGTAAATTGAATGCAATTCATGGTCAGGACTGGAAAGAGTTTAAAGGGCCACTGTAAGTAAATATTTTCTATGCCTGTTACTAACTAACTACCCCAAATACGCTTTTTATCAATAGCATTTCATTAACATATCTCTACCGTATATCAGAAATCTTGTCTGCAAATTTAATTGTTTTTCAAACCCACTCTGTGGGTATCCTTTGCTCTGTACCAATCCGTTTACAATACCTAGGTTTCAAAATGGCGCTTTAAACACAAAGTTATTGGTTTAAGTATTTTGAACATGCAGTGCTGAAAATAGTGGGCAGGATAACGTGACATCATCGGCGAATAAAAGATATAACTTTTAGAACGTTATGAAACTTCGTTTTGGAGAAAATATAGGTCGTTGGTTTTAATTAATGTTTATTAACTTTAATATGTTAGTTGTCTAGCTTAAAAATTATAACAGAAAGTAATCCTTTAATGCATCAATTCCGTGTATGTGTGATGCTTCACTAGCAATAGGGAAACTAGTGAGAAATCGGCTGGCTGGGTAACCCCCAGGAAGCTTGCTATCCCTATTGCTTAATTAAGTTGTATAGATATCACCCACACACACCCTCTGGCCACCTGGCCTATTTTTTTGTTTTTAATTTAGTGTTAGGTACTACTCGAAAATGAGGAAATGTTGTGTCCGTATCCATGATTTCAATAAAGTGTTTTAGTTTTAACTCCTACTCCTTGTATTGAGGCTATTCCCTTCCTCCCTGTTTGCACATGTGCAGTAACTCTCTGTCAGATACCTGCAGTGTAACCTAGATTCCAAAATGGCAGCACCCATAATTAGACGGAAGAACATAAGATGTGTATAGTATCCAGGGCCGCCATCAGGGGGTGACAGGGGTGACTCCTGTCAGGGGCCCAATGAGCCAGGGGGGCCCCATGAGGCAAGAACTAAAAAAAAAAAATTTTTTTTTTTTTTTTTTAAATTTGGGCAGCCACCAGTGGGTACTACAGCAGAGTGCTAATTGAGCATGGGAAATGTTATTACAAGGAGTAAAGTATTAGCATTTTAGAGGATTTATTAGTGTGCACTAAACCACTATGTGCAGTGTGAGACAGACTTGGCACTTTGTACAGTGTGTGCCTGAGTCAGACGGCAGATCACTTTCATTTGCAGAGGAGGTAGGACTTACTTAGCAAATGTTTTTTATTTCTTTGTGCAATTTTGTATTGTAACTTCAGTCTGGTAGTAGTTGTATGGTGGGGCTAGGGGTCCATAAAAACACATTTTTTTAGCAGCAGTGTATTTATGATTATTTGACAATGCTGTAGAAATTCTATATTTAAAACCATGCAGAAATGTTTCCTCCTCAATACACAAATGGTAGATGCCCTTTTGGCAGATATGCATTTTATATATATATATATATATGTATATATATATATATATATATATATATATATATATATATATATATATATATATATCATTCCAGTTTACTGCCCCTTTATGCAACGACTTTCCAGATGCTAGGAGGCATTTTATCTAAGATTTTTACATCTGCATAAAATGTTATACTCTCAGACTAAGATTGCTCAGTGTTTGAAATGAGACAGGTTAACTTAAAACTGTTCAGTTTACACTACAGCTGACTTAATTTTGAAATACATACCAACAAGCCTGAATCCTGCATTTAACCAGATCTAATGGTATGAGTACCACAGCTTATGGTCCCACCAAGACCATATAGAGTACAGCATTTTCAAAATCCATAAGTACAGCTGACAGATGGGAAAATGTGTACACTATATTTGAAGTGGTGCTCTTGGTTGGGGAAAAAACAAACAAACATATGTCAACCTTTTAAAGGTACTTTTCTTCATCTAGCCATCTACCCAGCTCATTAATGTACAATTTTGAATTCACAGAATTATTTTTGTTTGCACATTTACAAATATGATTCTTTAAAAAGTGATCTCTTAATTTCTGCAATTTTTTTTATCATACATGTCACACACTGTTGATTTAGGGAATGCAAGGTGCATAAATGTTTCCTCCTGTGAGTGTTTCTGTGGGTGTCTGTGTTTATGTCTTTGTGCTTTGGTTTGTGTCTCTATGAGTGTGTATTTATTTTTTTTCTGTGGGTCTCTCTGTGAGGGTGGGTGTGTATGTCTTTGTGCATTTTCTGTGGATGTCTGTGAGGGTGTGTGCATATGTCTGAGTTTTTCTATGGGTGTCTCTGTGAGGGTGTGTGTATGTTTGTCTTTGTGTATTTTCTATGGATGCCTCTGCGAGGGTGGGTGTGTATGTCTGTGTTTTCTGTGGATGTCTCTGTGAGGGTGTGTGTGTGTATGTATGTATGTCTGTGTTTTCTGTGGGTGTCTCTGTGAGGGTGTGTGTATGTCTTTGTGTGTTTTCTGTGGATGTTTCAGTGAGGGTGTGTGTATGTATGTCTTTCTGTGTTTTTTATGTGGTTGTCTCTCTGTGTGTGTATGTCTTTGTGTGTTTTCTGTGAGTGTCTTTATGTGTGTGTGTCTTTGTGTGTTTTCTGAGGCTGTCTCTGTTGGTGTTTCCTTGGGTGTATGTGCAAGTTTGAGTTTGTGTGTGTGTGTGTCCATTGTCTGTTCCTTTTTAGGACATTTTGACCTTACTACTAATTATTCACATCTTTCTACAGACTTTGAGACTAACAAGACCTTTCCGGAAGTAACCAATCCACCATTTAACCTTTAAATTATTGTTTAGGCAGTTCAGGGCCCTTCCTTTCAGCCACTGCATGCTGTTGTCATAATTTAGTTGTCATCTTCCTTTACAAAAAGATAATCAGAACTCCATATTTTGTTTTCTAAATCTCCTTTTTTTTTTACAAAACTGTAGTTTACCTCATTACTTGTCAGGTCAATGTAAACAAGTGCTAAGTGTCTGTTTGGGTGTCTGTGTCTGAGTGTGTTTCTTTGGTTTGTCTGCTAGAGTGTCTATGTGTGAATCCTTATGTGTGAGTGTGTTTGTGTGTTTCAGTGTGTTACTACCTTTACAACATTTCCAAGTTTAAATAGACAATTAAGAATAAAGTGCATATACGTTTTAGTCACTTGGTCAAAAATTGCACATGTCAAAGGAGGAGGGGGGGGGGGCCCTGATCAATGGTTAAGTCAGGGGCCCCAAAATTTCTAGTGGCGGCCCTGATAGTATCCCTTTAAACCAATTTTTGGTTAGGTTTGTGCCTGACCCAAACATCTGAAACCAAAAAGCAAATTCTGAAACCTAGATTTTCTTCAAAATTTAGCAAATTGCCTAACTGGCTACAGATGTGCAACATTTGGAAGAAAACTTAACATAGGTTACATAATTGTCTTTTTGGGCTGTTTAAGGAGAGTGGAACAGTTTTTACATAAAAGCAAAAGGTGTTTAGTGTCCCTTTTTTAATGTTGTTTTTGGTAAAAGTAACACTTATCGAGATGTCACATTATTTATAGAAATGTTCAGTGATACTCTTTGTAATATTAAAATGAAATCACAAAATGCATGTGATTGGATTATTTTCAATACAATGGTTTTGACTAGTTTTAAAGGAATATTTAAGAGTATGAGATTTTAATATACAATGTTTAAATAATGTGTAGTTAAAACAATTTTGCAATATACTCTCATTGTTTATTTTGTCCCCTTTTCCTATAATTTATCTCTGAAAATTGTGTGCTTTCTAAATTTCCCTGAGTTTCCATAAAGTAATCAATGCCGCCATATTTGTTCTTAAGTTGCCCCTTATCTGTTTCCCCTGTTGAAGATAATGTGGGACAAATATAAAAGAGACCGTGCAAACAAGGCTGTGTGGAACATAGAATAATCTAAAAAAGACTCCACACAGCTTTGTTTGCACAGAGACCTTGAAAAATCCTGTGGAAAGGAATGTGGTATATTGGATTTTCTAACTAACACATTTTAAAAAACTGTGAAAGCCACACTTTTGCTGTCTGGGATTTTCTCATAGAGGCTTTAACTAATATATTGTGATAAGCCAATTATATATTTTCCCTATTGAACAGGTCCACTGTATATGGAAACAGGAGTTTTTATTATAGACAGAAGTTTTTTGTTAAAGTTTTTTATGTTATTTTAAAGATCTTGACAGTTTTTTAGATTGGTACCAATTAGGATATATTATAGTTTTTAGTATATATCATATGTGTATGTTTTTTAAATTTATTGTGTTTTGATGAATTAATAAAATTTACACTACGATAATAATCTTTGTATTTGCCTATAGTAATACACCCTTGGGCTCTGAGCTTGCACAATTATTATACAAATAAATTAAAGATTCATTAATATAATTTTAAATAGCCGTTTTAAAGATCAAATTGCCTGGTAGTGTTTACATTACCTCTTGGCGCTCACATATAACCCCCCACTTTTGATTGTAATACTTTTACTTACAGGCCTTGGGATTGCCTGTTTTTATGTGTAGCCTTTGATCTATTCCAGCGCTTGGTTTTTCTTTTACCCTTCTCATATATAGATTTACAAATAATCCCTTGTAGACTAACCGTGCAGCAGGAAAATGGCAGATAAAACCAGTATCTTTGAATTAAGATCTAATATGTACGATAAACTGAGATCACTAATAAATAAGGATAAGACAGAATTTCTAAAAACATTGGAAACTAAAAAAGAGACTTAATGGGAATATTTGAGAAAAAGTTAACAACTGAATTAAAATGTAGAACTGAATATTTATTTTTGGAAAAATATTTGGAAGTTAAAAGAGTACCTAGAGGTCTCAGAATAAAAAAGGAATGTTCGTTTAAAGTTGATGATGAGGATTTTAAGAGGAAATGGAGGGAGATTCTGGAAGAGGCTTCCATAAAGCTAATGAAATTAATAAAAGATTATAGAGGTGATATTTTAATAAGTTTAGAGAATGAAATCAATGAGATAGAATCAAAATTGAGTAGATTTAAAGAGACACTTGAATATAAAAATAGTGAGAAAAAACTTAAAGACACCATGGAAGATCTAAAAAGTTATCTTTTAAAGATAAAAATGGATAAATTTGACAGAGATGATCAAGATTACAAACAATTTGAAGAAGGAAATTATGCAGATACATATACTACACATAGATGGCGCTATAATAGATTTAGGAACAGTAATAAACAACAACAAGAAAAAATTGAACCAAATAAAAATGAAAATAAGGATATAGTAGAGCAAAATAAAAGAACTACCAATCACAATGATTATAGAACTGAATGGAATACAGTAAGATATAACCATCAAAGGAATTATTATAATGAGAATTTTAATAATAGAGAGAACACACATAATTTTCGAAACCAACAAAGAGACGGGTGGAATAGATTTAATAATACAAATGATAATAAAAATACAAATTGGAACACTAATAGGAATACAAATTGGAACTCTAATAGATCTTATGATAGGAGAAATAATTATTACAATTCAAATTATAACAGGGGTTATGATAGGAGGGAGTATAGGAATGAGAGACCAGAGAGAGTGGAGAGAATAAGAGAAATTAATATACCAGTTTATAACAGATTTGCCCACCTTGAGAGAGAAAGAGACATAACAGATAATTATAATCCACCAACTGAAAAGAGAACACATGAATATTCTAACCCTACACCAACTACAAGTCATTTTTTAGGGAGAGGCCAGAACACATACAACGAACCAGTGTTAGAACCAAAAGAACAAAGGATAGGTAAAAAAAGAGAAACTATTCAGGAGACGAGGAAAACGGGTAAGAGGCATACAGAAAACCAACAGACAAAAAGAAAAAATAGATAATGAAAAAATAGACAATAAAAAGACAAATGGAATTTACAATTTGAGTAAATACATCCTGAAAGAGGAAGAGAAAAACATTATAATGAAAGGACTCTCTTTTGCTCCAACTGCAAAGATAAATAAGTTCAATACATATATAGACGCAAATAAGTTCATTAGGTCTTTAACCCTAAAAAGATATTTTGCTAAAACTGCTCTAGAGAGAGAAATACAACAACCTATAAAAAATATATCAGATACAAGTGGCTTTATACATTCAGGTTTGAAAAATAAATCTTCTTTTTATCCTAAACACGAGAAGGGACCTATAATAGAAACTTTTGAGAAACTAATTATAAATGATATAAAGAACATACCAGAAAAGAAAATTAATAAGGTCAAATACAATGTGTCAAAGAAACAGGAGAGTCTTGTGAAGGAATTAGAAAATAATAATGATATAATTTTTAAAAGCGCAGACAAGGGGGGGTGGGATCGTTATTTTAGATAAATCACACTATATGAGAATCTGCAATAACTTACTTGAAGATACAAATACATATAAGAAAAGTAAAATTAATCCTACTACATTTTATATTTGGGAATTGAAAACTTTACTTAATAAAAATAAACTACTAGGAGTCATAAATGAGAAAGAATTTGATTTTCTTTTTAAAAAAACACCCAGAATTCCAGCTTTTTATATTTTGCCCAAAATACACAAATCTATTATGGACCCACCTGGTAGGCCAATAATATCGGGCATAGATTCAGTAACTGCGAACCTATCCCAATATGTGGATAGGTATCTACAAAAATATGTAGTATCTCTTGAATCATATCTAAAAGATTCCACAGAGGTGATAAAACTAATAGATGATGTAATATGGACAGATGAAATGTGGCTAATAAGCTGTGATGTGACATCACTCTACGCCATAATAGAACATTCAAATGGTTTGGAAGCGGTTAAACATTTTTTATGCAAGGATCAAACTATAAAGAAAGAACAGAGGGAATTTATTTTGTATAGCATAGATTTTATATTGAATCACAATTATTTTCATTTCGGTGACTCATACTATGTACAAATATGTGGAACAGCGATGGGGACTAGGTTTGCACCCAGCTATGCTAATCTCTTCATGGGCCTATGGGAACAACAATTCCTAGGGACACATGAGCTGGGTGCAAGCCTCGTCTTCTTCAAAAGGTACATAGACGATGTACTTATTATTTGGAAGGGGACCCAGGAGTCTTTTGAAGAATTTTTTACAAATATGAATGAGAATAATAATAACATAAAATTTACTAAAGAGATGAGTAAAGAAAAATTTAATTTCCTCGATCTGGAAATATATGTAGAAAAGGGAAAGTTGAACACAAGAACATATTTTAAACCGGTTGACAGCAATAATTTTATACATTCTACAAGCTGTCACCATCAATTATGGAAAAACAATATCCCCAAGGGTCAAATGTTGAGGGTCAAAAAGAACTGTAATAAAGATGAGGATTATATAGCACAATCACAAAATTTAAAATTAAAATTTATTGAAAGAGGATACAATGATAGCTTTGTGGAAAAAATAAGGCAGGATGTTGGAAAGATTGATCGAAAATCAATGTTGATAAAGAAGCAGAAAGAACAAAGTATTAACCAAAAGAATATTATTAAAGTACCTTTTATTACTGAATATACAGGGAGTGCAGAATTATTAGGCAAATGAGTATTTTGACCACATCATCCTCTTTATGCATGTTGTCTTACTCCAAGCTGTATAGGCTTGAAAGCCTACTACCAATTAAGCATATTAGGTGATGTGCATCTCTGTAATGAGAAGGGGTGTGGTCTAATGACATCAACACCCTATATCAGGTGTGCATAATTATTAGGCAACTTCCTTTCCTTTGGCAAAATGGGTCAAAAGAAGGACTTGACAGGCTCAGAAAAGTCAAAAATAGTGAGATATCTTGCAGAGGGATGCAGCACTCTTAAAATTGCAAAGCTTCTGAAGCGTGATCATCGAACAATCAAGCGTTTCATTCAAAATAGTCAACAGGGTTGCAAGAAGCGTGTGGAAAAACCAAGGCGCAAAATAACTGCCCATGAACTGAGAAAAGTCAAGCGTGCAGCTGCCAAGATGCCATTTGCCACCAGTTTGGCCATATTTCAGAGCTGCAACATCACTGGAGTGCCCAAAAGCACAAGGTGTGCAATACTCAGAGACATGGCCAAGGTAAGAAAGGCTGAAAGATGACCACCACTGAACAAGACACACAAGCTGAAACATCAAGACTGGGCCAAGAAATATCTCAAGACTGATTTTTCTAAGGTTTTATGGACTGATGAAATGAGAGTGAGTCTTGATGGGCCAGATGGATGGGCCCGTGGCTGGATTGGTAAAGGGCAGAGAGCTCCAGTCCGACTCAGACGCCAGCAAGGTGGAGTACTGGTTTGGGCTGGTATCATCAAAGATGAGCTTGTGGGGCCTTTTCGGGGTGAGGATGGAGTCAAGCTCAACTCCCAGTCCTACTGCCAGTTTCTGGAAGACACCTTCTTCAAGCAGTGGTACAGGAAGAAGTCTGCATCCTTCAAGAAAAACATGATTTTCCTGCAGGACAATGCTCCATCACACGCGTCCAAGTACTCCACAGCGTGGCTGGCAAGAAAGGGTATAAAAGAAGAAAATCTAATGACATGGCCTCCTTGTTCACCTGATCTGAACCCCATTGAGAACCTGTGGTCCATCATTAAATGTGAGATTTACAAGGAGGGAAAACAGTACACCTCTCTGAACAGTGTCTGGGAGGCTGTGGTTGCTGCTGCACGCAATGTTGATGGTGAACAGATCAAAACACTGACAGAATCCATGGATGGCAGGCTTTTGAGTGTCCTTGCAAAGAAAGGTGGCTATATTGGTCACTGATTTGTTTTTGTTTTGTTTTTGAATGTCAGAAATGTATATTTGTGAATGTTGAGATGTTATATTGGTTTCACTGGTAAAAATAAATAATTGAAATGGGTATATATTTGTTTTTTGTTAAGTTGCCTAATAATTATGCACAGTAATAGTCACCTGCACACACAGATATCCCCCTAAAATAGCTAAAACTAAAAACAAACTAAAAACTACTTCCAAAAATATTCAGCTTTGATATTAATGAGTTTTTTGGGTTCATTGAGAACATGGTTGTTGTTCAATAATAAAATTAATCCTCAAAAATACAACTTGCCTAATAATTCTGCACTCCCTGTATTAGTCATAAAATGACTGAAAAGATTATGAATAAACACTGGCACTTACTGAAACAGGATAAAATAATAGGTCCTCTAATTAGTGATAAACCACATTTTGTGTACAGAAGAGCAAATAATCTAAAAAATAGACTAGCCCCCACTGTTACTAAAAAACGGAGAAAGAATGATATTGATCTGAAGGGAAATGAAGTAAAAGGTTTCTTTCCCTGTTTTATCTGTAAATCCTGTAGACATTCTAAGAAAAGTAAATCAGTTATTTCTAATGTCAATAAAAAAGAATTTAAAATTCAGGATTGCATAAGGCGCACAGATAGCAACATTGTATATGTAATCCAATGTAAATGTGGGCAACAATACGTGGGTGAGTCAGAAAGACCCCTACGCGAAAGAATTAGAGAACATCAATTGAGAATATGGATAAAGAAAGGAATAAAGATTTACCAGACCCAAAGAATTTTAAACTCTGTAATGGAGGCAATTTAAAGTTTTTTCAATAAATGGGGGTAGCCAAATTACCTAAAGAAATAAGAGGTGGGAATATACATAATAAATTGCTACAATTAGAAAGCAAATGGATTTTTAATATAGATACTTTACACCCCCTAGGCATGAATTTGGAGATTGAATTAGGAAGTTTTTTTAAATAGTATGGAATATTTTTTAAATAACTTTTTATAGATAGTGATTCGAATAGCATCTGAATAGTTTTTAATATTGTTCCTGTATACAGTCTATATTTATAAAAAAAAAATTTGTATATATATTGTTGATAGTGACCAAATATATTCTGTATTATATATTTTATATATACTTTTATATATCTTTTAGATCCCTTTCTTCATTTTTTGGATATTTTAGTACCCTTCACCTTTTTATTAATTATAATAGCCTCTGAAATAGGTAATATATAATTATCCATGATTCCCTATCCTGGTCCTTTTAAGGATAGTGCAAAATTAAAACTTTTTTAATATAGGTTTTTTAAGATTAATATAATAAATTATTACTCAGAAATTTTAACAATACTCTGGTATATATAATTAACACTCACTTCCCTTTAAATATACTCAATTTCTAACCTTATGGCTATTTTAAGATAGTAAAATGGGTCCATAGGGTCTATACTATAAAATGGGCATTTAAAATGATTTTATGAATTCAACAAACCAAATATGAAGTGCTAAGATAGTCATATTTATTAATTTACATAGAAATGCTATTCATTTATGTTCTTAGTACGAGTATTGTCAATTCTTTAATTTTATTTTTTAACTCTAGCATTAAAAGTAATTTTATTTTCTTAACTCCTGTATTAACTTGTTTTTCGCATATTTAGCAATTACAAATAATCACAATGAATTCTATATAAGAAATGCTAATATCAAATTTGTAGGTGCATTAGTGTTCACACATAAAATAGTTCTCTTATCCACAAAAATATGCACAATGCTCAAGCATATAAAGGACCCAAATTGCATCATCCGGTATGGCTTGACAAAGGCTCTGGAGAGCTGAAACGCGTTGCCAATACACGGAGACACTTGGATACTCTGCCTGAACTGGCCGGGAATCACAACCCCTGACGTCACCTCCCGCATACGTGGGCGTGTCACGGAAACAGACACGGAAGTTTTTTCGGCGTCCAACTAAGCACAGGACGGTGCTGTAAACTTTGCCTCTGCTTTGGCTATTATAAATACACTTCTCCAAAAACCAAACAGCACCTTTAAGGAACGACACTTAGCAAAAGAATATCCCGAAACAGAGGGAGACTCGGTATTTAACAAATATTAGAAATACCGGTTTAAAAAGGTAACCCTTCACTAACTTTACTTGCAAAGCGGATTGTTTTTAATAACAAAAAGACAATTGTCTTACATCAGACTATATTGCTCAAAATTCTGGATAAGGAGTCTAATATAGTCCTTAGTGCCTTGAAAAATCCTGTGGAAAGGAATGTGGTATATTGCATTTTCTAACTAACACATTTTAAAAAACTGTGAAAGCCACACTTTTGCTGTCTGGGATTTTCTCATAGAGGCTTTAACTAATATATTGTGATAAGCCAATTATATATTTTCCCTATTGAACAGGTCCACTGTATATGGAAACAGGAGTTTTTATTATAGACAGAAGTTTTTTGTTAAAGTTTTTTATGTTATTTTAAAGATCTTGACAGTTTTTTAGATTGGTACCAATTAGGATATATTATAGTTTTTAGTATATATCATATGTGTATGTTTTTTAAATTTATTGTGTTTTGATGAATTAATAAAATTTACACTACGATAATAATCTTTGTATTTGCCTATAGTAATACACCCTTGGGCTCTGAGCTTGCACAATTATTATACAAATAAATTAAAGATTCATTAATATAATTTTAAATAGCCGTTTTAAAGATCAAATTGCCTGGTAGTGTTTACATTACCTCTTGGCGCTCACATATAACCCCCCACTTTTGATTGTAATACTTTTACTTACAGGCCTTGGGATTACCTGTTTTTATGTGTAGCCTTTGATCTATTCCAGCGCTTGGTTTTTCTTTTACCCTTCTCATACATAGAAAACTAGTTCAAACATGGTGGCACCTATTTCTTTATAGAAACTTAAGTACGTTTTAGAAACTAAACCTTTCCACTTATATTTTCAATATTTAAACCACTAATATAATTGTAAAAATAAATCTACATAGTATTCTAAGGCTTATCTTTGTTTTGAACATCATTTTGTGTAGCATGTATTTAATATTTAAAATCCCTTTAATATGGTTTTGGCAGTGTATTTATTTTGATATAAACCAAAAGATTGTGTATCCATTGGGAGGCTTTGGAAATGAGCGTTGCAGTGGGAGAAGGTTCCAGTTAGGGTTAATAGGCCCTTGTACTTCTGTGTAAAATAAATACTAGTGTTATCACAGCTGGGGTCATCGGATCCTTGAAAGCCGGTCATAGCCAGTATTATTTAGTTACCCACAAATGGCACACTGTCACTAAGTAATAGTTATTTGAGTTTGCTCAAGCTGCTAAAATTGAGCCACTATAAAACAACTGCTGAATTTTTTTTTATACATTTTTTATATACCTACTCCTCTAAAGTGACCTGCATAGGATGTTGCCCCAAGTGTTTTGGTAAAGAGCTGGCATACACCATTTTATGCTTTTGAAAGACAGAAATGAACGGATGAAAGCAATTCCTTTGACCAGTTAAAGGGAGAGTCTAGTCCAAAATAAACTTTCATGATTCAGATAGGGCATGTCATTTTAAACAATTTTTCAATTTACTTTTATCACCAATTTTGCTTTGTTCTCTTGGTATTCTTAGTTAAAAGCTAAACCTAGGAGGTTCATATGCTAATTTCTAAGCCCTTGAAGGCCGCCTCTTCTCTCAGGGCATTTTGACAGTTTTTCAACACTAGAGGGTGTTAGTTCATGTGTGTCATATAGATAACACTGTGATCACGCTAGTGGAGTTCCTAGGAGCCTGCACTGATTGTCTAAAATGCAAGTCTGTCAAAAGAAATGAAATAAGGGGGCAGTTTGCAGAGGCTTAGATAAAAGATAATCACAGAGGTAAAAAGTGTATTTATATAACTGTGTTGGTTATGCAAAACTAGGGAATGGGTAATAAAGGGATTATCTATCTTTTAAAACAATAACAATTCTGGTGTAGACTGTCCCTTTCAATACAATTAGGTAGCTCTTCATGTAGGACTTCATTTTGGAATTTGCACTATAGTCAAAACACCAAGACTATAAGCGCCTGCACGGAAGTGCTGCAAAAGTCTGAGACTATAAAAGCTTTCACCACAATATAACAACTGGTATCCAGATCATTCATTTTATGCTGTATAAGTGGCTGCATTTTCTTCTTGCCCAACAACCAAAATGCTATGCAACTAAATAAATGTGTTTATATATACAGTATATATATATATAAATATATATATGTATATATACTACTGATAAAGCCTGTGTACACGGGCCAAAATGTTTAATGAAAGAAATATACCTGTCCCTCTGTCCCTATCCCTCTGTCCCTATCCCTATATCCCTGTCCCTATCCCTCTGTCCCTTTATCCCTATATCCCTGTCCCCATCCCTCTGTTCCTCTATCCCTGTCCCCCTATCTTTCTGTCCCTATCCCTGTGTCCCTCTATCTCTTTGTCCCTATCCCTCTGTCCCTCTATCTCTGTGTCCTTATCCCTCTGTCCCTATCCCTCTGTCCCTCTATCTCGTTGTCCCTATCCCTCTGTCCCTCTATCTCTTTGTCCCTATCCCTCTGTCCCTCTATCTCTTTGTCCCTATCCCTCTGTCCCTATCCCTCTGTCCCTCTATCTCATTGTCCCTATCCCTCTGTCCCTCTATCTCGTTGTCCCTATCCCTCTGTCCCTCTATCTCTTTGTCCCTCTATCTTGTTGTCCTTATCCCTCTGTCCCTCTATCTCTTTGTCCCTATCCCTCTGTCCCTATCCTTCTGTCCCTCTATCTCTTTGTCCCTATCCCTCTGTCCCTCTATCTCGTTGTCCCTATCCCTCTGTCCCTCTATCTCGTTGTCCCTATCCCTCTGTCCCTCTATCTCTTTGTCCCTATCCCTCTGTCCCTCTATCTCTTTGTCCCTATCCCTATCCCTCTGTCCCTCTATCTCTTTGTCCCTATCCCTCTGTCCCTCTATCTCGTTGTCCCTATCCCTCTGTCCCTCTTCCTCGTGTCCCTATCCCTCTATCCCTGTCCCTCTTCCTATTCTTATGTCCCTATCTTTTTCAACAAGGGGGACCAAGAGAACGAAGCACATTTGAATATAGAAGTGAATTTAAAAGTGTCTTAAAATGATATGCTCTATCTTCTATTAGAGCATATAATTTTAAAACGCTTTTAAATTCACTTCTATTTTCAAATGTGCTTTGTTCTCTTGGTCCCCCTTGTTGAAAATGATAGGACAGAAGAATAGGGAGAGGGACAGAGGGATATTATTGCAAGTATAATTTTGACTTTCCTATAACTTTAAGCTCCTGTCTCAGCTTAGCCCTGATATCCTTTCTGCTGCTGAATAATAAAGCCTCTGCTGCATTACTCTATCCTCTGTCAAGTCTAAAGTATAACAGCTAATGGATGTTACCTTACCTTGTTTTAGTGTGAAGGACAATCCTTTAGCTGACTCAACCTCAACCCACTCGCTGACATTTCTACTAGTATAACTGTGTGTGTTTCAACTGTAGGCTTTACGCATAGCTTGGGGACAAAAATATACCAAGCAGAAAAAAGCACTAATAGAGCACTCGCTTAAAGGGATAGTCTATTCAAAAATAAACTTCCATGAATCAGACAGAGCATGCAATTTTAAGCAACTTTTCTAATTTACTCCCATTATCAATTTTTCTTTGTTCATTTGGTATCTTTATTTAAAAAAGCTGGAAAGTCTAGGAACCGGCCCATTTTTTAGTTAGCAGCTGGGTAGAGCTTGCTGATTGGATGGCTACATTTAGACACTAATCAGCAAGCGCTATCCAGGTGCTGAACCAAAAATGGTCTGGCTTCTAAACTTACATTCCAGCTTTTTAAAATATAGATATCAAGAGAATGAAGAAAAATTGATAATAGGAGTAAATTAGAATATTGCTTAAAATTGCATGCTCTATCTGAATAATGAAGGTTTAATTTTTACTATACTATCCCTTTAATATAACACATCTTGCATAATACAGAGTGGAAATAAAACTAAAATTTAATTGTAAAAATCAAAAAATATATATTATCACAAAATAAACAATTGAAAATTCACACCAGGGATAATAAACCCCTTCAGTACTATACATTCAAATGCTGCACATCATATAACAAATACACAAAACCATCTGAGTGTGGTTGTCCTCTTGCTGATACACCACCAAAGGATCCCTCAATAAACTAAAGGAACCACAGTCCTACTATAAATATACATATACTAATTTAAGATATATACTCTCAGCCGTGCGTCAGCAATTATTTAAAATTGTTGGGTCTGTGCATCTAAACTATATATAACTATATATAACTATAAAAAGTTCTGAGATACCAACCACAAAGAGTACTAAAGGCGTTTAATAAAAATGCCTATATTGTGATATCAAGAGAGTGCTCTATTAGGGCGTTTTCTCTTCGTCATTTTCTCAAATGTTTTTTGGCACTGAGCACCCATTACCAATGATGGATAGTTTACTAATTGAGATTATTGGGTGTGTTAGATTGTCTTTGTCCACACATATTAAATAAGTTTAAGCAGAGTTTCCATCTTTAGAAATCCTGGGGCGAGATTACATATGCGGCGCAGGCTTCAGCGTAACTGCTGAAACTCACACCACCCATAATTTCACCTCGCACATCGGGGAATCACATATACGGTGTCGGCAGTTCATTAAGTGCTTTAAGTCAGATAAACTAGCGATGTACAGAAATGTGCGTAAATACAAATTTCTGGAGTCGCCAGTGACTTACAGCACGATAGAACCTGCCGGAGCCTAAGGGAAAAAAAAAATGTTAAATCTTCTGCAAAAGTCTTAAATGCCTCCCAAAAATAAACCTGACATGTAAAAACCCCTATATCCGCAATCCCCCACATTGCAGCTAATAATAAAAGTATTAACCCCTAAACCAACAACCCCCCCAACATGCCTAATTAAACTTTTAACCCCTAATCTGCCATTCACCCACATGGCAATCTACATAATATATGTGTTAACCCCTAAATCCGCCAACCCCAACATCGCAAACTACCTAATAAATGTATTAACCCCTAATCCACAATTCACCCACATTGCAATCTACCTAATATATGTATTAACCCCTAAATCCGTCTACCCCAACATCACAAACTACCTAATAAATGTATTAACCCCTAATCCACCATTCACCCACATTGCAATCTACCTAATGTATTAACCCCTAATCTGCCATTCACCCACATTGCAATCTACCTAATAAAAGTATTAACCCCTAAACTGCCAACCCCCCACAACGCAAAGTACCTATTGCAACTATTAACCCCTAATCCGCCATTAACTCACATCACATCAAACCTTATAAATCTATTAACCCCTAATCCGCCATACATCGCAACAAACCTAATAAATCTATTAACCCCTTATCCGCCAAACCCCCACAATGCAAATAACTAATTAAATTACTAAGCCCCCTAACCTATCACCCCCTAAATTAACCCCAATTACCTAAATAAAAAAATACTAAGTTACAATTAAAATAAAAAAGCTAACATTACTTAAAAATAAAAAAACTAAGATTAAATTAATCTAAGATTACAAAAATAAAAAGTATAACATTACATGCAATAAACCAAATAATCAAAAATAAAAAAACTTAAACCTAATCTGTATGAAAATAAAAAGCCCCCAAAATAAAAACACCCTCTAATCTAATACTAAACTACCAATAGCCCTTAAGGGCATTTTGTAGGGCATTGCCCTAAGTTAACAAGCTCTTTTACCTTTAAAAAAAAAAAATACTAAGTTCCCCCTCTAACAATAAGACCCCTCACCCACCAAAGACCCCAAAATAAAAAAAAAATACTAAAAAATCCTAAACTACCCATTGCTCCTAAATGGTAATTTTATGGGCATTGCCCTTTAAAGGGCATTCAGCTCTTTTACACTGCCCAAAATCCCTATTCTAAAATAAACAAACCCCCCAAAAATAAAAAAAATCCTAACTCTAACCCCCAAATAGGTAATCACCATTCCTGAAGTCAGGCGGAGAAGGTCCTCTTCCAAGCGGTGAAGTCTTCTTCCATCACTGTAACATCTTCTATCTTCATCCAGGACCAAGCTAACACGGAACAGAAGACCTGAGACCGCGGAACCATGGAGCATGGAGATCCTCTTTGTACGATCACCGCTGCACTCTGAGGATTGAATTCAAAGTACGCATTTAAATATAGGGTACCTTGCATTCCTAAAGGCTGATTTGATTCTTCAAATTCAAATCAGCCAATCAGCTACTGAAATCCTATTAGCTTTTCAAATCAGTCAATAGGATTTCAGTAGCTCTCATCCTACTGGCTGATTTGAATTTGAAGAATCAAATAATGAATTCAATCCTCAGTGTGCGGAGGTGATCATACGAAGAGGATCTCCACGCTCGATGGCTCTGCGGTCACCGGTCTTCGGTTCCGTACTCATCTCATCTCTGCATCGGCTTGATTCTGGATGAAGATAGGACACATCACTGTGATGGAACAAGACTTCACCACTTGGAAGAGGATCTTCTCTGCCGGACTTCAGGAATGGTGAGTACATATTTGGGGGTTAGAGTTAGGATTTTTTTATTTTTTTTAGATTAAGGATTTTGGGCAGTGTAAAATAGCTGAATGCCCTTTTAAGGGCAGTAAAAGATTTGAATCCTCTTTTAAGGGCAATGCCCGTACAGGGCAATGGGTAGATTAGTTTTTTAGATAGTTTTTTTTTATTTTGTGGGTTTTGGGGGGGTTGTAATGTTAGTGGGTCTTTATATTTTTTTTTCAGGTAAAAGAGCTGTTTAACTTAGGGCAATGCCCTACAAAAGGCCCTTTTAAGGGCTACTGGTTGTTTAGTTTTAGATTAAGGGGTGTTTTTAGTATTTTTTAATTTAGGAAATTGGGGTTAATTTAGGGGGTGTTGGGTTAGGGGGCTTAGTAATTTAATTAGTTATTTGCGTTATGGGAGTTTGGTGGATTAGGGGTTAATAGTTTTATTATTTTTTTTTGCTATGTGGGTTAATGGCGGATTAGGGGTTAAATACATGTATTAGGTTTATTGCGATGTGGATGAATGGCAGATTAGGGGTTAATATACTTTATTAGTTTATTTTATTTATTCGGAATTTCGGTATGTGTTGGGTGGGATATGCTGTGTATTAGACTAGTATTATGTACTGTATACCCATAGCAGAGTAATATAACCTAAAACCTAATATACTGTACAATACTAGTGTAATACACGGCCATCCGAATCTACCGAATAAAGTCAGTAGTTAAGAGCTTTATGGGCTAACACCGGAATATAAAGCTCTTAACTACAGTGCTACAAAGTACACTAACACCCATAAACTACCTATGAACCACTAAACCGAGCCCCTCCCACATCGCAAACACTATCATAAAATTATTTAACACCTAATCTGCCAACCGGACACCGCCGCCACCTACATTATAGCTATGAACCCCTAATTTGCTGTCCCTAACATCGCCGACACTACATTATAGTTATTAACCCCTAATCTGCCCCCCCCCAACGTTGCCGCAACCTAACTACAAGTATTAACCCCTAATCTGCCGACCGGACATCACGGCAACTATAATAAATGTATTAACCCCTAAACCGCCGCACTCCCGCCTCGTAAATCAGCCAATCAGCCAATCAGATTGACCTTGCATTCTATTGGCTGTTCCGATCAGCCAATAGAATGTGAGGTCAATCTGATTGGCTGATTGGATCAGCCAATCGGATTGAACTTCAATCTGATTGGCTGATTGAATCAGCCAATCAGATTTTTCCTACCTTAATTCCGATTGGCTGATAGAATCCTATCATCCAATTGGAATTCAAGGGACGCCATCTTGGATGACGTCACTTAAAGGTACCGTCATTTAGTCGTCGGATCAAGAAAGAAGAGGATGCTCCGCGTCGGATGTCTTCAGGATGCTGCCGCTCTGCTCCGGATGGATGAAGATAGAAGATGCCGCCTGGATGATGGATGGAAGACCTCTTCTTGCCCCACTTGGATGAAGACTTCTGCCGGTCTGGATTTCCTCTTCTGCCCCATTGGATGAAGACTTCGGCCCGGCTGGGTTAACACGACTCAAGGTAGGGAGATCTTCAGTGGGGTAGTGTTAGGTTTATTTAAGGGGGGTTTGGGTTAGAGTAGGGTATGTGGGTGGTGGGTTGTAATGTTGGGGGGTGGTATTGTGTTTTTTTTTTACAGGCAAAAGAGCTGATTACTTTGGGGCATGCCCCGCAAAAAGCCCTTAAGGTAATAGAACTGTTAACTTTTGTAATTTAGATTAGAGTAGGGAAATTTTTTTTATTTTGGGGGGCTTTGTTATTTTATTAGGGGGCTTAGAGTAGGTGTAATTAGCTTAACATTCTTGTAATCTTTTTTTATTTTTTGTAATTTAGTGTTTGGGTTTTTTTGTAATTTAGTTTAGTTTATTTAATTGTAGGTAATTGTAGGTACTTGTAGTTAATTTATTTAATGATAGTGTAGTGTTAGGTTTAATTGTAACTTAGGTTAGGATTTATTTTACAGGTAATTTTGTAATTATTTTAACTAGGTAGCTATTAAATAGTTAATAACTATTTAATAGCTATTGTACCTAGTTAAAATAAATACAAAGTTGCCTGTAAAATAAATATAAATCCTAAAATAACTACAATGTAACTATTAGTTATATTGTAGCTATATTAGGGTTTATTTTACAGGTAAGTATTTAGTTTTAAATAGGGTTAATTTATTTAATTAATTTAATGATAATGTAGTGTTAGGTTTAATTGTAACTTAGGTTAGGATTTATTTTACAGGTAATTTTGTAATTATTTTAACTAGGTAGCTATTAAATAGTTAATAACTATTTAATAGCTATTGTACCTAGTTAAAATAAATACAAAGTTGCCTGTAAAATAAATATAAATCCTAAAATAACTACAATGTAACTATTAGTTATATTGTAGCTATATTAGGGTTTATTTTACAGGTAAGTATTTAGTTTTAAATAGGGTTAATTTATTTAATTAATTTAATGATAATGTAGTGTTAGGTGTTATTGTAACTTAGGTTAGGATTTATTTTACAGGTAAATTTTTATTTATTTTAACTAGGAAGTTATTAAATAGTTAATAACTATTTAATAACTATTGTACCTAGCTAAAATAAATACAAAGTTGCCTGTAAAATAAATATTAATCCTAAAATAGCTACAATGTAATTATTAGTTATATTGTAGCTATATTAGGGTTTATTTTACAGGTAAGTATTTAGTTTTAAATAGGATAAATTTATTTAATTATAGTAAATTTATTTTGTTTTATTTAAATTATATTTAAGTTAGGGGGGTGTTAGGGTTAGGGTTAGACTTAGGTTTAGGGGTTAATAACTTTATTATAGTAGCAGCGATGTTGGGGGCGGGAGATTAGGGGTTAATAGTATAAAGCAGGTGTCAGCGATAGCGTTGGTGGCAGATTAGGGGTTAATAAGTGTTAGATTAGGGGTGTTTAGACTCGGGGTACATGTTAGGGTGTTAGGTGTAGACTTAGAGAGTGTTTCCCCATAGGAAACAATGGGGCTGCGTTAAGAGCTGAACGCTGCTTTTTTGCAGGTGTTAGGTTTTTTTTCAGCCGAAACTGCCCCATTGTTTCCTATGGGGGAATGTCGAATTTACCAAGCTAATTCGGATTTATTCGGTAGATTCAGCAGCTAATTCGGATTCATTCGGTAGATTCGGAAGTATTTTAATTCGGAAATTCGAATCCATCCGAATCTCCAAATTTTCCGAATTTCCGAATCAATCCGAAACGAATCGCACATGTCTAATAATAGGAGTAAATTAGAAAGTTTCTTAAGATTACATGCTCTATATTCATTTTGACTAGACTATCCCTTTAACAGGATATAAAACCAACACATTTTCTTTTGTGATTCAGAACATACAATTTTAAAACGGTTTTAAATGTATTTCTATTATCCCATTTGCTTTGTTCTCATGATATTCTATGTTGAAGAGACCTAGGTAGGTGTCTGGAGAACTGCATGACAGGAAATACACGTGCATGCTTCTCAGCTTACATCCCTGTTTTTCAACAAACAATACCAAGAAAACAAAGACAATGTGTTAATAGAACTCAATAAGAAAGTTGTTTAAAATTAC